>NC_053023.1:715976263-716017689 GCF_003073215.2 Triticum urartu
TATGTTTCTATTAAACTAAAAGTTCAAAAGATATCTTAAATTAACAAATCATCTAGAAAATCATAATGAATTATAGATGTTCACCGGCAGTAGAATACAAATAATGGTAATAAACAACTTATGTAGTTCTTTCTTCTAATTTGTACTGAAAATAAGATGATATGGTCCTTGTGTGCAAATAGAGATGATCAACATGTAAACTCAATGAAGAAGTGTAGGCCCTAGCTTTATTTACTTCTGCATCATAATCATTAATTATATCTTGGATGCAGTAATAGCTATGTTTCAAGTCTTGAATAGCTCAAAAGTTAATTTTCAAAAAACATACACGGAACACACAATCATAGTACCGATAAATGCACAGTAAAAAACTGATCATTTTCATCACAAAAAGGGAATTATCTACTACATGTCTTCAACACCAACAAAGGGAAATAACTAGTGGTTCATGCATCTAGACCAGAAAACCTCTTGAAGATGCACCGCAAGTGCGCTGCCTCCATGCATCTAGACTAGATCACCTCCTAGAAGAATGACCACGGTAAACAGTTGTGCCCCATCCATCGTGACATCTTTTGTCTTTACCATTTCTGCACATACTTGGTTGCTAGTTGCCTTTTTCAAAGCTAACTTACCCCAGTCATCATTATCATGCACCTTCTCAGCCTTCTAGGATCATGCCACCTATCAGATGACGCATTAGAATGCCTTTCCTTGATATCTTTATTTAACCTATCCACGTGTTGCTACTCACACTCAGTACCACCTTGGTGCGTGAACACATTAGGTTTTAGGTTTGAAGAATCATCAAGTTGATTTCCATTATCATTAATGAGATCCTCAATAGGGAGCAAATCTCCATCTTAGTGGTGATCATATGTATTCATAGGAGGAGAGTAATCTAGAATGATCTCAACAATATAAGGAGAAATTTCTTTTCTATCACACTTGGACCTTCCTTCCCTAGCAACACCAGCCATTTTATCCTTTTTAGGCTAATGATAGTGGATGTTCAATAGTCTCATATATGTGTCTCCCTTCCAGCTTATCCAACAATGTTCCAATTCTCTCTGAAATAGTCAAAGAATGTGTATACTGTGAAGCAAACGACATCACTTCAAAAAAAGCTTGGGACATACAAAGTGATAGTTGTTGTGACTGAAAGAAAGATAGGTTGAACTACAATGCAGATAAAGCACACATGTATACTATGTGTAAAAGATTTAGATATGCATAATGAGTCAAAAAGCAAAAAAAAATAACTTGCACAAAAACATGTATGACAAAGTAGGATCCAAGGCACAAAAAATATATTTTCTAGAGGGGCATGTATTTTGACTAATAGCGGAAGAGCTCCTTCTATGAAGCCAGGACATGAGATATGTTTTGAGAGTGTCTTAAAACTATCTCACATGTGGGACATTTAATGTCACATGTACATTCCAAATTTCAGACATGATACAGGATATCTTTATAAACACACTGAAAGAGAATTTTCTTTTCTATTTGCCCCCGAACTCCATAGGTGAACTAAAGTGACATACATGTCTATGCAGGAAAACATTACATGATTTTTTGCAAACGTAGCTAAAAATATCTATAACATGGAAACAAATAACTATAAATGTTCAACATCAGTAGTGTGTGATAACTCACAAGTGTAGGGGATCACAACAATTTTCGAGGGTAGAGTATTCAAACCAAATTTATTGATTTGACGCAAGGGGAGCCAAATAATATTTCAAGTATTAGCAGTTGAGCTGTCAATTCAACCACACCTGAAAAGACTTAATATCTGCAGAAAAGTATTTAGTAGCAAAGTAGTATGGAAGTAACGGTAACAGTAGCAGAAGTAACAGTAGAAGTTTTGTAGCAATCGTAATAGTGGCAACGGAAAAGTAATGGAGCAAAGATCATTATGAAACGGACTGATAGGTAATGGATCAATGATGGATAATTATGTCGGATGGCATTCATCATGCAACAGTTATAACATATAGGGTGACACAGAACTAGCTATAATTCATCAAGATAATGTAGGCATGTATACTGAATATAGCCATACGTGCTTATGGAAAAGAACTTGCATGACATCTTTTGTCCTACCCTCCCGTGGCAGCGGGGTCCTATTGAGTCCTACTAAATCACATGCATATGCTGTAACAACATGTAGGTGCCTAGGCAACTTTGATCTTAATGATGAGCAACTAAGGTACTATGTGTGTGCTAAGTGTATGAACACATATGAGATCTACATGTGATGGGATATTTGATGGGCGGTGGCGACCCCCCCACCCTTTGGCCACTGCTAAATAAGGTCCAGAATTTTATTTAGTCTAATTGTATAATCTGGAAGGTATTCTTTGGCCAAGTTATTCAAATATGGAAAGAAATAGGTATCTAAATTAGGAAAATAATCATAAATAAAAGGTTGCAATTGCAGATATAAAATGAAATCAGAAAAGAAAGACTATTTAGAAGCCATCAACAAAAATAAGATCAAAAAAATGATGGCAATTGGGGCATAGGAGTTGAAAGGAGTACCATTGCCCATGATGTCGAAGTAGATGTTACTAGACCGCCAACCAATGAGAAGGAACTGCGATGCAAACAATTGAAGTTTAGTTTAAGAGTAGGAAAAATTTGAGGCTTGTGTATTTCAATTTCCAAAATGAAGATGCACTAACCCTAAGGTTTTCGCTAGCGCGGGCTGGCAGGATTGTGCGGCGACGGCGGCGGCCAAGGGAGAGGGTCGCAGGCGGGAAGGATCTTGAGGTGGCGCGGGCCGGCAAGATTGTTGGGCGGCGGCGGCCAAGGGAGGGTCGGAGGCTGGAAGGATTGTGGGGCGGCGCTGCCGTCCAAGGGAGAGGTTCGCAAGCCAGAAGGACTGTGGGGCGGCGCGGGCCAACAGGATTCTGCGGCGGCGGCGCCGACCAAGGGAGAGGGTTGCGAGGGGGACAGGCGTGGGTTGGCAAGATTGTGGGGCAGGCATCGGCTACCAAGGGATAGCCTCGGAGGCTGGAAGGATTGTCGGGAGGCGCGGGCCGGCAGGATTGTGGGGCCGGCGGCGCTGCCGTCCAAGGGAGAGGGTCGCATGCCGGAAGGATTATGGGGGCGGTGCGAGCCGACAGGATTCGGGGGCGGCGGCGCCAACCTAGGGAGAGGATCGCGGGAGGGGGGCGCAGGGCGGCAAGATTGTGGGGCGGACGGAGGTGGATGCCAAGGGAGATCACAGGAGAGGTTTGGGTGGGTGGTGGTGGCTGGCCGATCTAGGTTTCAGTGGGGATTCAGCAAGCAAATAGAAAGAAAAATAGTGATTCATCAACATAGGAATTTTTGCATCCCAACTCTAAAAGAAAAAATTTGCCCAACAAGGTTAACTACATGTATATGGTTAGTTTGTAACTATAATTTATTGAACTTTCCCTATGACAGTGCATAAACAACGTTCCTCTCGAGCTATGGGCAGGCTCAATATCCACTGCCTACCATCCCCATGCAGATGGATATGGAAATCATGTTGCTGGTCAAAGAAAACATTCTACTTTTATTTATTGATGATTCAGGAAAGATTAAGTACTAGAGACCTATGAGTAGAAAGAACTTCCATATGGATAATGCTTCATGTGTTTGTACTAAAAAATGATTGTCGGTGTCAAAACCGGTGGATCTCGGGTAGGGGGTCCCGAACTGTGCGTCTAGGCCGGATGGTAACAGGAGGCAGGGGACACGATGTTTTTCCCAGGTTCGGGCCCGCTTGATGGAGGTAAAACCCTATGTCGTGCTTGATTAATATTGATGATATGGGTAGTACAAGAGTAGATCTACCACGAGATCAGAGAGGCTAAACCCTAGAAGCTAGCCTATGGTATGATTGTATGTAATGGTTGTTGTCCTACGGACTAAAACCCTTCGGTTTATATAGACACCGGAGAGGGTTAGGGTTACACAAGGTCGGTTACCAAGGAGGAGATATCCATATACGTATTGCCTAGCTTGCCATCCACGCCAAGTAGAGTCCCATCCGGACACGAGACGAAGTCTTCAATCTTGTATCTTCATAGTCTAATAGTCCGGCCAATGGAGATAGTCCGGCCAATGGAGACCCCTAATCCAGGACTCCCTCAGTAGCCCCTGAACCAGGCTTCAATGACGATGAGTCTGGCACGCAGTATTGTCTTCGGCATTGCAAGGCGGGTTCCTTCTCCGAATACATCACAGAAGAACTTGAAAACGAGGATAGTGTCCGACCCTGCAAAATAAGTTCCACATTCCACCGCAGAGAGAATATTATTTTCGCAGATCTAATTTGCTGGCTTGTTTTGGCAGCATGACGTTATGTCATGGCCCGGTGATTTTTCGAACCGTTTCTTTTAACCAGCTCCGCACATAACGCGAGGTAGTTTTTCGACACGTCTTGTCAAAGCAGAGATCGTGTCAACTTATTTCGGGATTCTCAACAATAGGGGCATGGGTAACCCAACCGCGCCATCAATTGCGGCGCTTGGGGGATAAACGAGTTTTACCAGGCAAGTGGGGACGCTTAGTTTCGTCCGCCCATATAAAGGGATAAGGATTCACCTTTCTATCCAGGCCTTCTTCCTCCTTTGCTCATCGGCTCCCGCACACTCAAGCTCTAGCACCCAAGCCCACACTTCCGCCTCAACCCTCTCCAACCATGTCCGGAGCGAGAGGCAAGTGGATGGTCTCCTCCATCACGGAGGGAGACATCAAGAAACTGAGGAGAGCCAGATACCTGCCCGACGACATCGCGCACCGGCTCCCCGATGAGGGGCAGCTCATCCCCACCCCCAGGCCCCACGAGAGGGTAGTATTCCTCACCCATTTCCTCCGTGGACTGGGATTCCCTCTCCATCCCTTCGTCTGGGGGCTCATGTTTTATTACGGCCTGGATTTCCATGATCTGGCCCCGAACTTCATCCTCAACATCTCGGCGTTTATCGTCGTGTGCGAGGCCTTCCTCCGCATCAAGCCCCACTTCGGCTTATGGCTGAAGACCTTCAATGTCAAGCCGAAGGTGGTGGGCGGCCTCCAGGCGGAGTGCGGAGGCGCCATGGTGGGCAAGATGCCCAACATAACATGGCTCGAGGGCTCCTTTGTGGAAACCATAAAGGGGTGGCAATCGGGGTGGTTCTATATCACCGAGCCGCGTGACCCTGCATGGGCAGGGGCCCCCCGAGTTCCGATCTGGCATCCCCATGCGGCTCACCTCCTGGAAAGAGAAGGGCCTGTCCTGGGGTAGTTCGAAAGAGCTGACCGGACTTCAAACATGTATTCAAAACATGGTGGACAAGAAGCTCAAGCTTGTCAACATAGTCCAAGTCATGCTCATCCGCCGGATACTCCCGTGCCAAAAATGGGAGTTCAACTTGTGGGAGTTCAATCCGGCGCAGCACCGAACTCTGAACAGGCTCTTCGACATGACTCATGAAGACGCCTGGAGGGTGCTGTTCAAAAGCGCCCAGGTCCCCCCCTATTACTGAGGATCGCGGATTCAACACGAAGCGCCAAGCCAGTGTGGTATGCTGCTTTACCTTTCACAGGATACTTATTGTATATAGATTGACTCTGTGCGGGATCTAAACTCCCGTACCTTTAACAGGACTGGCAGAAGATGGCCGGACAGATCGACTGTCCGGCTCCTTTGCCCGAAGGCCCCATAGACGCCCTTCTGGCGAAGATGCTGACTCCGGCCCCTTACAAGGTGCCGGAGAAGACCAAGAAGGCCAAGGAAACCCGAAATAGTTCCCAACACCAGGCGTCGTCGGACTCACCGTCTGATGACTCTGCGGCGCACTCTTCCCCCGAAGACGAGGAAGAAGAAGAAGCTCCCCCACCGACTGGGGGAGACAAGCAAAGGAAGGCCGCCCCAACCGGAGAGGCCGAAGGGTCCAAGAAGGGAAGGACTCTCCTTCCGGACAGTTCCACCGCCGCCGATGAAGGCGAAGGCGAGTGGTTGCCCAGGGTCAAGCCCCCAGGGAGATCGTAAGTATTTGGATACCAAAGTATCCCATAGGATTCCTTTGTCGGACTACTTTCCCTAATCGCTGAACATAATTACGCAGGCCACCACGAGCCAATATCGAGGTATCATCGGACGGCTCCCTAGGCTCATCGGACATGGATAGCGATCCAGTCCTGACCGCCACCTCCCCTCGTCCTGCCGACGATGCCGAGGTGTTGTCTCAAGAGGCACCGGATCGAGGGGAGACAGTCCCGGAGGCGCCTCAAGGCGACCTTCCGGACTCCGGGAGCCGCGGGGACGGGGCCCCCGAGAGCTCCGAGTTCGGCCCTCAGCCGAACACCGTGCCGGACCCTCCAGCGGTTCCGGACTCGGGCAGGCGACCTCCTTCTAAGAGGGGCAAAACGCCTGTGCTGGTGACCTCTGTTCATCCAGAGGCACCGGACAATCTGCTGGAAGCACTTCGCAGCGCTTCCATCGACGAGGAGCACCGCACTATCATGAGTGCGGTGATCCAGAAGGTTCAGTCCGCCAAGAGCGGATTGACTGAAGCCTGTGCCAGCCTTCTAACAGGCTTTGAGGTAAGTGTGTTTAAAATGTAGTAGAAATATTACCGCATAGACAGTAGCCCCTGATGCTTTGTTCGGTGTTCACAAAGAAAAGCCGAACAGAGGATCAAATAAAATCGCAGGAGTCTAATATAAGTGTGTCAATATGCGTATGCAAGCTTCGCTGCTGGCGTCCGCCGCACTGACTGCGGAGGTCGCCGTACTGAAGTAGGATCTCGAGGGGTCCAGGCAAGAGCTCGGCCTTGTCAAGAGGCAGCTCGAGGAGAACAAGGGTAAGTAATACCTTGTCTATAGAAATGTATATATAAAAAAGGACGGGGTTGCAAAATGATAGGAGCATTGTATGTTTGCCAGGGGCCACGACCGAGGTGGCGTCCCTGAAGCAAGCGCTAACCGAGGCCAAAGATAAAGCGTCCAAGGAGCGCACCGAGCGAGAGAAGCACGAGGCTCGGGTGGGCGAGGTGCAGCAAGAGCTCCAGGCTCTCGTGACGAAGCATGAGGCGTTGGAGCTTGACTCAAAGACGTGGGAGTCTGAGCTTGCCGCGGCCCTTGAGAGTGTAAAAAGTGCCAAGGCCGAAGCCCAAAAGGCCCTCCAAGAGATCGACACGATGAAGAAGATAGCGGCGGGTAAGGCTTTCTATATGCAAAGCAAGCATGTAAAAGTAAATTACCGATTACTTACCCGGATCTGGAGCTCTTTAGGAGCATTCGCAGATTTGCCCCGCAATGTGTCCGAGGCCGCACAATTTTACCAGTCCGAGGACGGAAGCTCGACGGAGAAGCTGTTCTGGTCTCAGTATGCTGAGGCCGAACATCCGGTGCCAATGAGCGACCAGCTGAAGCAGATGGTCGAGCTACATAAGGCGGCCGATCAGGCCATGAAGAGCTTTATAGTCCGGTTGTGGCCTGGCGATGCCCTTCCGAACAGCTTCTTCGGCCTGGTGAGGCGGCTCATGGATGCCTGCCCGCGGCTGGAGGTCGTCAAGTGATCTGTCTGCATTGAAGGTGCACGCCGGGCTTTCGCCCGTGTGAAATTGTAGTGGGTCAAGCAAGACGCCGTGAAGCTGATCAAGGAGGGGCCGCCGGAGGGCAAGGAGCACCGCCACCCCGAGATGTACTACGAGGGTGTTCTGTCGGGTGCCCGTCTTATCGCGGATGAGTGTTCAAAAGATGTAATATTTGAGTAAACTCGCTCGTTTGATCCTGTATTTATGAAAACTTGTTTCATATGCGCTATGCAACGCTTGTTTGAATTTAAAATATTACCTTTTGTTTGGCTATTTATCCAATCTGAGAGATGGCTAGTCCTCGGCTTCTGCCCCCATGCCATGAGTGTTGGGGTGTTCGGGATAAACCTAAGCACTCTTCTTCCCATATTTGGATCCTTCGAGGGAGGTGCTCAGCACAACGAACAAGGCAACCGGACTAATAATGCTTTATCACTCTCACTTAGTCATAGAATTCTATAATTTTAAATTTTGGCGAAGCCCCTGGTATTCGGAAGGCCGAATTCAGGGCGCGATACACACCTGTAAGCCGGACAGGGCCGGCCCCTCGCCCTAAGCGGCATAAGTCTTTAGGGACTCGAAAAACCTCGCCGAACAGCGACCAGTCTCTCGCCTTATCATGACAATCAGTTTTAGCTTTCTCTACTGAGGTGCTCAGCCCGGCAGAACCGGGGCACAATCGCAGTAGTTCTCCTAGCGCTACCTTAGCCGATAGAGCAGAACGTAAGGTACCAAAACATAGGAGCCGGGCAAACGCAACATTTGACCAAAGACATGATTCGGAGCTGATGCATATAATGCTATAAGTTCGGGGTGCCGCACTTGTGAAAGTGTTCAGACTTTTCACACCGCATTGTGGGGTACGTAAGCCCCTGGTGTATTGGCCGTACCAGAGTGTACAGTTGCAAGGCGTCAATAATGAACACAGACACACACACACACACACACACACACACACACATATATATATATATATATATATAACAAGAATGCAATAATAGTCGTAATGTCATGCATTGTTTATTAAAAAATTGTGTTAAAGCAGAGTGATACAGATAGTGCGATAAGCAAAGAGTAGGACTATGTCCCTTCCAAGGGCAAGCTGAGGAATGATATTAAATTGAATATTTCACTCATTACTGTAATTAACCTGGGAATTCCGTGGTATAACGTAGCTGTCTGCCTCCTTGGTTGCTGCATCGTGTGTTCGGGAACAGTGCTGCTGGACAGTGTTTCCAGAGATTAAGGTCATGAAAGAAAAAGAAAAAATAACCAAACGGGAAGCCCCTAGTGCGGTTTAGGCCGCGTCTTGGGGCGTGCCGTAGTTGTGCCCCCCTCCCCACCTGTGCCCATGGTATTTTTAATGCGTAATTATGTACACGCGACACAAGTTTCGCCACTGGGCTGGGATTGGGGTGGAAACCGTATTGCTACGCGAGCTCAGATCGCGCCAGGCGGTCTATTTGCCGATTGCCCCGAGCGCGCTTGAAGGTGTCCGGGCTATGAAGCGCCGAACTGGTTCATTGCCCTGAGAGGCTGCTTTGCGCTTCTGCTGCGAGGGCCGCAGTGTGCTCCTCTGTTCGGAGAGAGCGCTCTGTGTTTCCATTGACTGTAATAACTCCGCGAGGTCCTGGCATCTTGACCTTGTGGTATGCATAATGCGGTACTGCATTGAATCTAGCAAATGCGGTTCGCCCAAGCAGCGCGTGATAACCACTGTGGAACGGGACTATATCGAAGATTAACTCTTCGCTTAGGAAGTTATCCGGGGATCCGAAGACCACTTCCAGTGTAATTGCGCCTGTGCAATGGGCCTCTACACCTGGAATGACGCCCTTAAAGGTCGTTTTGGTGGGTTTGATCCTTGAGGGGTCTATACCCATTTTGCGCACTGTGTCCTGATAAAGCAGGTTCAGGCTACTGTCGCCGTCCATAAGGACTCGAGTGAGGTGAAATCTGTCGATGATTGGGTCTACGACCAGTGCGGAGAATCCGCCATGACGGATAGTAGTGGGGTGGTCCCTGCGATCGAAGGTGATCGGACAGGAGGACCAAGGGTTGAACTTTGGGGCGACTGGCTCCAACGCATATACGTCCCTAAGCGCACGCTTCCGCTCCCTCTTGGGGATGTGGGTTGCGTATATCATGTTCACCGTCCGCACTTGCGGGGGAAACCTCTTCTGTCCTCTAGTGTGTGGCTGCCGGGGCTCCTCCTCGTCGTCGCTATGCGGCCCCTTGTCCTTGTTTTTGGCAATTAACTTGCCGGCCTGCTTGAACACCCAACAATCCCTGTTGCTGTGATTGGCTGGCTTTTCTGGGGTGCCGTGTATTGGACACGAGCGATCGAGTATGCGGTCCAAGCTGGACGGACCCGGCGTACTTTGTTTGAATGACTTTTTCCGCTGACCGGGTTTAGAGCCTTTGAATCCGTCATTGACTGCCGTATCCTCAGTATTTTCGCTGTTAATGCGGCACTTATGCTTGTTGCGACGTGACCTGCTATTGCCATCCTTGGTATCTAAGGTACCATGGTTTTTTGATATGTTATTACTGCGAGCCAGCCAGCTGTCTTCTCCCGCACAAAAGCGGGTCACGAGCGTCGTGAGAGTTTCCATAGATTTCGGTTTTTCCTGACCAAGGTGCCGGGCTAGCCACTCGTCTCGGATGTTGTGCTTGAAAGCCGCTAAGGCCTCCACATCCGGACAGTCGACGATTTGATTTTTCTTTGTAAGGAACCGAGTCCAGAATTTCCTGGCCGACTCTTCTAGCTGTTGAATTATGTGGCTCAAGTCATCGGCGTCTGGTGGTCGCACATAAGTGCCCTGAAAGTTGTCGAGGAATGCGGTTTCCAGATCTTCCCAACAGCTAATGGAGTTCGCTGGCAAGCTATTAAGCCAATGCCGCACTGGTCCTTTGAGCTTTAGTGGGAGGTATTTGATGGCGTGTAAGTCATCGCCGCAGGCCATGTGGATGTGGAGGAGGAAGTCCTCAATCCATACTGCGGGATCTGTTGTGCCGTCGTATGATTCAATGTTTACAGGTTTGAAACCTTCTGGGAATTGATGTTCCATTACTTCGTCTGTAAAGCATAAGGGGTGTGCGGCGCCTCTGTATTGGGCTATATCACGACGCAGCTCGAATGGGTCTTGCCCTCTGTGTTCGGCCCGGCCGGATTTGCTTTTACTGTATCCGGTGTGATGTTTGTCGTCTCGCAGAGTGGTGCGTCCTCGTGATCCGTAGATCGATCTTGAATGCTTTGCCTTGTCCTCTAATATGTCTCGCAGGTCTGGCGTATCTCCCCATGCCTTTTTATTTGAATGGTGTTGGGGTGGAGGCTGAGCTTTTGGCTGGAATGCCTCTCTATCGCGGCCATGAGGTGGCTGATCAGCCGTATCATACGCTTCTTCCTCCAGTCGGGGAAGTAACCTGCACCTTGGGTAACTCTTGGAGGGACGCTCGAGTTTATATTCCTCGGCCGCGAGGACTTCAGTCCATTTGTCAGCTAGCAGATCTTGATCAGCTTGAAGCTGCTGCTGCTTTTTCTTCAGGCTATTTGCCGTGGCCATAAGCCGGCGCTTGAAGCGCTCTTGTTCGACGGGATCCTCTGGGACGGCGAATTCATCGTCGCCGAGGCTTGCCTCGTCTTCGGAGGGGGGCATGTGATCATCCTCCTCCTCTCCGTCTGCCGCTCTCTCAGGAGAGCTGGCTCCTTCATCCTCCTGCTCTAAATCTTGTTGGAGGGGATTGTTGTTGTCTTCGGCACTATCCAGAGTATTATTATCTCCTGTGCCGGTATCACCACTTTTGCTTTGGCGGGACTTAGAGCGGCGCCGCTGACATCTGCGCTTGGGTTGCTTCTTGGAGGGGTCATCCTCCGCTATCTCGTCCCCATTGCCTTCGTTGGGTGTATTCACCATGTATATGTCATATGACGAGGTGGCTTTCCAGTGCCTATAGGTGCTGGTTCATGTTCGTCTCCTACATCGTCGTCCATACCGTCGATGTCTTTCGGAGTCGAAGTCGAGCATGTCGGTTAAATCATCGACAGTTGCTACAAAGTGGGTGGTGGGTGGGCGTCGAATTTCTTCGTCGTCCGCATCCCAATCCTGTTGGCCATAATCCGGCCAGGGCTCTCCTGACAGAGAGAGAGAGACCTTAGTGAATTCAGAATGTCGCCGAAGCGCGAGTGCTGAAAGATATCCGCGGCGGTGAATTCCATGATCGGCGCCCAATCGGATTCGATTGGCAGGGGCGCGGGCGATTCGGAGTCAGAAAAAGAGTCCGACACCTTGGAGTCACGGGCTGCGCAGAGGATTATGCTGGTGTTCGGCTCGATCGCCGTTCAGACTGCGGCCCCTGAGGCGGTGTCTAACCACCAGTCCTCGATTGGCGCAGTTGGCTCCGAACTAAGGGTCGGAGCTGATGCAGGCGCGGCCTCTGGGGTACTGATCGGCGGCAGAGCTAGGTCATACCCATCGCGACAGTGCGGCGCGCCCAGCTGTGACGAGAAGTTCTTTCTATATCAGCTCCGCATTTCTTGTAGTTATAATGCTGTAAACCATATTATGCAGAAGGGATGATGACACCAAAAGTGGTCTCAATATTAGACAAATATATGAAAACTGGCTCAAATTTGATGGAAGTTGCCAATCCATCTTGCTACAACTTCGTTCCACTTCCTGAAAAGATTTCTTCTTATTAGAATAGTTTATATAGTTTGAGTAACATACCCTTTTTGTATATCAGTGTCCAATATGGTTTATTTGTGGGTCAAAACAAATGGCAAGAAAATATAACTATGTATATTCAGTTTAGATGTGTAACTATACTGACCAAAAGTATTATATTTGCATGTGGGGAAGCATCTCCAGACATGATATTGCACAATACAACTGTGATAATGATGACGCAGTTGCACTAGACATTAATCTTTGGTTTTTCAGGTTGGTTGAAAAGTTTTGAAAAATGTGGATAAAACAAATACACCAATTGATTATGAGAAGAGGGAAAGAAGAAAAAGCAACCAGACACTATATAGATTGGCATATCATGCATGGAGCACAATGTTTGGTTTTCTGTTGTCACATACCAAATTAGTTACCAATATATGTACCTATATAGATTGGTCATTTGTGCACATACCTTGGTTACCAGCTACCTCTTCCAAAGCTTACTTACCAAAGTCATTATTATTATGCACCTCTTCAGCTTTCTAAGAGCATGCGACCTATTAGATGACGATTTCGAATGCCTTTCCTTGATATATTTATTTGACCTATTAGTACATTGCTACTCATACTAAGTACTGCCTTGGTAGACGAACACATCAGATTTAAGGTTTAAAGATTCAGCAAGTTGATTTCCACTACCATAAGTGAGATCTTACTAGGGAGCAAATCACCATCTTTGCGGCGGTCATCTCTATTCATAGGATGAGAGTGATCTTAACTGATCTCAACAACATTAGGAGAAATTTCTTTTGTATCCCACTTGGACCTCCCTTTCCTAGAAGCACTAGCCCTTTTAACCTTAATAGGCAAATGAATAATGGATGTTAAATAGTCCCGGATAAGTATCTCCCTCCCAGCTTATCCAACAATGTTCTGATTCACTCAAAAATAGTAAGCTTGACACACACAAAATACATTACTTCAACAATGTAAGCTTGACACACACAAGAGGCTGCATTTGTTGTGGCTCAAAGAAAGACATGTTGAACAACAATCCAGATAAAGCACAAACACATTCTATGTGAAAAAGATTTTTATATGTAAAATGAGTCAAAAAGAAAAAATGACAAGCACACATAGTTGTATGAGAAAGTAGGATTGAAGGCACAAAAAACATGTTCTAGAGGAGCATATATTTTTGCTCATACAGCAAAGAGATCCTTCTAAGGAGCCAGGACATGAGATATGTTTTGAATGTTTCTTAAAAACATCTCACGTGTCATGTCATGTCACATGTAAATTCTAAATTTCATACTTGGTACAGGGGATATTACAAACCCACTAAAAGAGAATTTTCTTTTCTATTTCCCCCCCAAATTCTATAAGTGAATTAAAGTGACACACATGTGTAGGTAGCAAAAAAATTAATTATTTTGTTCTAATCAAGCTAAAAATTCTTTCATGTGGAAATAAAAGAACTATAACGTTCAACATCAGCAGTGAGATACTAGTGTGGAAAATTATAACATTTACAAACTAATCCATGTGTCCAATCCAAGAATTGTTACTAGCGTGTAGCATGGCTATTGTTATCTGTTCTACTAAATAGATGTTGAATACCAAACATTATACAAAAGTTAACTATTCATATTGCAATAGGCATAATTATAGTAACCGTGGTGAATTTGACAAAATTATGCAATCTGAAATGGATAACCATAATAACATGCACTAGAAGAGTACCTTCGGAAAATTATACTTTCAAGGGACGGATCAATTAGGAGGGAGGAAGAACTAGGGGAAATTGGGGAAGAGTCGGGGAGGATCCAAGGGCATCTGGAAGTGAACATCCGATGTTACATGGTTCTGGCTGGAGCAGTTGGAGGAAGGGCAACGGGCTGATGACGATGCATCACTGGTAGAAAAAGGGCCCGTTGTCCCTCCACGTGGCCGGTCCACCTTTAGTCCCGGTTGGTAACATCAACCGGTACTAAAGGAAATTTTCTGATTCTTTTTTTGAATTTTTTTTGAAATTTTTTTATTTTCAAATTTCTGAATTATTTTAACCTCTAATCTCTAATCACCCCTCATCACTGCTCAATTTAATCTCTAATCACCCATCATCATTCCAAATCATCTAACTTCCCGGACGGTCACCCATCCTCCCACTCCCCCAGCCTGAGCACGCTTAACTTCCGGGTTCTATTCTCCCTCGTTTCCAAGTCCGCACTCGCTGTTTTCCTGACAATAGTAAGATGTCAATCCTATTAACCCTCAGGAGTTTTGCTTGAGCATGAAGTCACACATTTCACTGTTTGAGTTTGAAACTATTGTTCTAAAAAACAATAATTTTTTAGTAACACTAATATTTCTTGAATAAGTAGTTCGACCATTGTTTGACCACAGTTTGACCATAGTTTGACCAGATTTGACCAAAATTCAAAAAAACTGAAATAATTATTTAATAACACTAATATTCTTGAATAATTATTTAGTAACACTAATACTTCTTGAATAAGTAGTTTGACCATAGTTTGACCAGATTTAATGAAAATTTTAAAAAACTGAAATTTGAGCATAACTTTTTTTCCTTTTGGAATTTGAGGATTCTACAAATTTTCAAACAGGCCGTAGACGGTCTCAATCGGATGTAACTTTTCGAGTAGTTGATTTTTCATATAAAAAACTTTTTAATCCAAGTTCGTATGCAAAAGTTATGCCCATTTTACAAATTCCAGAGAGATTTTGTAAATAAAGTCGAAATTCATATTTGTAAATTTTCCCAACAACTAGACCACATATCACATGGGAAACTTATTTTATTTTATTTTTTTGACATTTCCATCATTTTATTTTGTCTTTTCTAAAACTGAAAAGGCGGTCCAGGGGGGGGGGAGTTTGAAAATGGGACCTTATGACACTCCAAAAATTTTATTTGGTTTTCAGCAAAAACTTTGTGGTTTTTGAAAAGAGGCCATTTAAAATTTTCCAGAAAACCTTCCTCTTAAAAACTTCCTTGGCAAGGATTTTTATTTTTGTATCTTCTTCAAACTATGGTGTTTGATCATTTAAAACTCTTTCTCTGATGGTTCCCTTCTCAAAATATATTTTTGGAAATTATTCTTTTTCTTATAAAAAGAACTCTGTGAATTTTGAGGTTTTTCTTATCTTGAAAACCACCCATGGTTTTACCATGTCCCCTATAGTAAATCTTCTCAAAATCCCTCCCTCCACCTTTGAACAATCTAAATTCTCTGGCTCAACAAGTCCAAACAAGTTTTGGATTTTATTTCAATTATTTTATCTCTCAAATCATTTCTGCCAATTATTTTGAGCTTAAGTGATTTTCAAAGCAAGTACCACATTGCCTTTGAGTTTTTATCCCAAACCAACTCCCCTGGATAGTCCTTAGTACCCACAACCTAGAACCATCTTGATCCACTCTTCTTCTTTTCAAAAATTTCAAATTTCACTCACTGCAAGTTTGGACCAGATTTGACAAATTTGGTGAAATTCATATTTACACTTCTCCAAATATTCCACCAAAATTCAGGCAGCCTCCTGGTGCAATGAGAGGCCACCCCACCAAGTTTCAGCTCAAGGAAAAATCCCTAGATGCCAAAATCATTTCGTCGAACACTTGGCCGGCACTGTTTCCGTAGACTTTCAGAAAAATTCATATTTTCAGAATTCAGTCGATGTCGTTTTCGTCAGTGACTTGTCATCCATCACCAGTGCCCCTGGCGCGTTGCGCACGGCCTCTCCTCCCTGGCCAGAGCACCGCACGCCCCCTTGGACGGGCACAGGTGTCGGTGGCGACGAGCCTCGCCGGCGTTGGAAGCTTCTGCGGTGGCTGCGCCTCCCGTGGCGGCCAGCGAGGGCCCGAGCCCGCTCGCCACGCCACCCGGCGCCGCCCAACGTCCCCTGGCTCTCCGCGTGTCCCTGCCATGCCAGCACACGCCCGTGGCACCGTCGCCGTGGCCCGGCAAGCACGGAACGTGCTCCCTGCCGCCGACGGGCCCGCGCCGCCCCGTTCCGTCAAGCTCGCCCAAAGCACCCTAATCTAAGCTTGGTTAGCACCTAAATGGAACCGGTGGACCTCCACGCTGACGCCCAACTCCCTAAACCTCCCTGACCAAGCTCTGCGCCACCGTAACCTTCGCCGGAGATCCCCGTTCACGGCCACCGCCTCGGATCGCCTATAAAAAGGACCCCGAGCTCGCTCACGAGCACACACCTTCACTGCACCTCTCCAGGACCCTGCCAAGCCACCAGGAGGACCTCGAGGAGGTCTCCTCCCCCAACTCCGGCCGCCCCGATCCGCCTCGGCCACCAGCTCGATTCGCTCCGGTGAGGCCGTCCCCGGCGCCCAAATCTCGTCTATAGCCTCCTCTAGCACCCAGTAAGCTAACCCCAGCGTCAATTTGGCCTTCGCAGCTCTCTCCGACGAGGCCCTCGACCACCCGAACCGCCGTCCGCCGGAGCAAGGCTCGCCGTCGACGTGGTACTCGCCGGCGACCACCACCACCACCAACCGACGCGGAATGGCGCCCTGAACACGGAGGTACTCTCCGATCTCCCTGCCTCGCCGACGGCGACCACCGCGGCTCTCGGGCACCGTCAAACTCTGCCGCCCCGTTTGAATATTCAAACCTGACGGGTGGGACCCGCCTGTCAGCCTCTCTGTCCTTTCTAAGCGAAACGTTTTCTGAAAACGTTTTCTGCCAAATGCGTTTTCCCGTTGGGCCGGCGCATTCTTATTCGAATCGTTTTCTGTTTTTATAAGTTAGCCCCTGGGAACTTTCTGTTTCATTACAGATGAGTCCCTGGACTAAAACCCTTATAACTTTTTAACAAAAAAGTATTTTTGATTGATTCTTTTTCTATTCTCCTTAAAATTTTGTCTAGTTTTTTATCAGATTTATTTGAAAAATATTTGGAATAATTTTTGTGCACCTCACGGTATTCATGATAGCGCTTATATTTTCTTTATACCGTAGATACCGAAGGAGGTGACGGGACCGCAAACTTCACCGAGCTAGGCTCCGACTACTCTGAACCAGGCAATTGATATGATGATTGTTTTGGCATGTTTTGCATTAAGTAGTTTCATGGCATGTTGATGAGCATACCGACGAATGTCATGTTACATGCAATGATGAGGAAAGTGAGTTTCGAAAGTCCATAAGTTGATGGATGTGAGTATGCAGGGCCATGTGTTGGCTTGAGGATGGGTAAGATGGCAGTGTTGTAGCATGCCAGTCTTATGCCAGGCTATATGACTTCAGTGTCAACCCGTATCAGTCCAGTTCCTCTCATTCTCTTCCCTGTACTGCCACAGGTTTTCCGCAAGGAATATGGCTTAGTAAGTTGCAAACCGCTTTCCTGGTACACACCAAAAGGAGAGGCCGTGATGATGGTTCCATGGCCCTGGATTAAAGCCAGTAATCCGGTCAGGGGGCATGGGTGTTTCCGGTTGGGACCGAGAGGGGGGCACCCCTTAGAGCGCGCGTATATAAATTTGATCCCATGCTATTCGAGATTGTGATCTCCCCGTCTCAAAAGTTTTTCTTGGACGATGTCTAGGGTGATTCCTGGCAACGAGAGGTAGGATGGGTGTGTACTGGTTAGCTGTGTTTTCTTCCGAAATACCGTAAACGGAACTAGTCCTTCGTGACTACGGAAATCCGTTGGCTGTGGGAAAATTTTTGTACAAACTCTGCAGAGTCATACCTTCCTTTGAATCATCTATTCCATGTCCAAGTTCGGTATTATCTTATCCTGACAAATGTCAGTTTTGATGACAGAGACTCCGGTGAATCACATGAGTGCTAAGTCCGGTTAAATGTTTATTCCTATGGATGGACTAACCCGTTTATTCTCACGAATTGAATATTTATTATGAGTATTATTTACTTGTGAATAAAAGCCCTTTCTGTGATGTCACTCAGACGTTCGACTGTGGCATTGTTATTATTTACTTTCAATAAAAGCCCTCTCTGTGATGTCGCTCAGACGTCCGACTGTGGCATTGTTATATTTTTCTTTCAATGAAAGCCCTTTCTGCGATGTCGCTCAGACGTCCGACTGTGGCATTTCTTTTAAAGCCCTTTATGTGGCGTTGCCCAGACGCCCGACTGTGGCATTTCTTTTAAAGCCCTTTATGTGGCGTCGCCCAGACGCTCGACTGTGGCATTTCTTTTATAGCCCTTTATGTGGCGTCGCCCAGACGCCCGACTGTGGCATTTCTTTTAAAGCCCTTTATGTGGCGTCGCCCAGACGCCCGACTGTGGCATTTCTTTTAAAGCCCTTTATGTGGTGTCGCCTAGACGCCCGACTGCAGCGTGATTTATTTATTTATCTTCCTATCGAGGTGTCTCTTCAGACACCCGATTGGGTTTACAGTTATTTTGTTGGGTTTTCGAGCGGACTACCGCCGACCCCCTTTTTACCTGTCTTGTTTTTACGAATTAATGTGCCACTGTTAAAATTAATCATGACGCATCCATGCATGCATTTGTTATATCTTACGTCCGAACTGTCTTGCGAGTACTTTCAAAGTACTCACCTGGCTTGTTGATTTGGCCAGATGCTGACGAAGGCGATCTCATGGATGAAGAATTTGATAGTGAGTCCGACGCCTAGAGGAATCCCAGTCAGTCTCATGCAACCCTAGATTTGGTCACTGTATTTTATCCGCTTCCGCTACCAAATAAATTCATCGAGCCTCACCTCGACGCTCGATGAGATGCCAGTTTTAGAGTCATGTATCTCACTCCCCGCTGTTTTTTTCCACCACCACCCTATCCTCGAGTCAGTAGTATGCCTCCACACCACTGTGTCATGTCCGCCATTATGTATAATTATTGGCGTGCTTGTAATAATTTGGTTGAGCAACAATAGCTCGACCCTGTAATATATTTTATGCTACTGGCTTATTGTATCAAGAATTTGTCTACCGGTAAGGAGGATTTTTCTCATACTGGACTCAAAAGATTGGTTTCTCAATAAACATTTTTATTGGAAAACCGGTCGTGACAGACCTTTAGTACCGGTTCGTGCCATGAACCGGTACTAATGCCTCAAAGCCCATTAGTCCCGGTTGGTGGCACCAACCGGGACTAAAGGTTAGAACTTTAGTCCCGGTTGGTGCCACCAACCGGGACTAATGGGCATCGCACCCTTTAGTCCTGGTTCGTGGCACGAACCGGGACTAAAGGGCCCAGGTGAACCAGTCCTAATGCCTTAGCCGCACGAACCGGGATAAATGCACCCATTGGTCCCGGTTCTGGACTGAACCGGGACTAATGGGCTTACCCGGCCTAGACCAAAGCCCCCTTTTCTACTAGTGCATGGATCCTAATGTGTAGTGGAAGATACCCAGGGGATGAGACAAAAAAAGAGGCCTTGTTAGTACTTTCTCTGTTTCTTTCTTTTCTCTCGTGCCTTATGTTTCACAGAACAATTCCTTATTTCCATATTTTTCACAGTTTTATTTTGTTTTTTAATATTTTAGGAATATTACAAAGATATATATTTAAAAAATCAGCGAAAATAGCATATGTGTATTTACAAAATTATGCATGTGGTTTAAAGAAATGTTCCCACATTTTTATTCAAATTTCTATACATTTCTAAAAATGTTCATGACATTTAAAAAATTATTTGAACCATTCAATAGAATATTTATCACATTAAAAAATTAATTTCACCATTCAAGAGAAATGTTCACAAGTTAAAAAAATCATGATCTTTATTAAAATACTCATGCCATACCAAACTTTGTTCGCACAAACTTTAAAAATGTTTATGGCATATATAAAACTATTTGTAACCATTTAAAAAAATCAAAACACTTACAAAAAATTCATAGGTTTATAAAAGTTAAAAAGTCATGAAACTAAAAAAAGTTCACATGTATTAAAATATGTGAATGGCATTTTAAAAACCTATAAAACCTCACGTTATGGCTCTCAATAACCACAACTAAAGCCCGTCCTAAACAAAGGTACAAGACAAATATATAACTCGAAAGCGTAATAATGGTACGCAATTACCTTGTCAAAAGGCCCCCCTTGATATCATCAAGTTGGATCATACCAACCCATAGAGTTGTATAGACCGATGGAGATATTCATCCAATAACTGACTTCATATCGTCATCTCAAATAGTATGTTATTCTAGTAGAGATGGCGTGTGTTATTTTATAATCTTGTACATGATGCCCTAGAATCTAATAGTTTTTATAGATAACATTTCACTTTTTCACTTGGCATCACATGAAGGTACTAAATAGCCACACTACTCTAATCAACCTTTCAACTGTCAAAAGGCGCCACTATTTAACTCCTATATTTTGCTTATCTCATTTGAACAACTATCGTTACATCCAATTTAAGTTTTGATTAATCTAAAAGTTGAGAAGATCTCTTAAATTAACAAATCATCTCGAAAATCAAAATGAATTATAGATGTTCGCCGACAATAGAATAAGAAGAATAAAAACATTTGAGTAGTTATTTGTTCTAATTCATACCACAAAGAATGTGATATGGTTCTTGTGTACAAATCGAGATGATCAACCTATAAATTGAATGATTAAGTGTACGCCCTAGCTTGATTTACTTGTGCAACCTAATCATTAATTCTATCTCGTATTCTAGTAATAGCTAAGTGTCAGCTCCTGCAAAGCTAAAAAATTTACTTTTCAAACAACATACATGGAAAACAAAATCAAAATACCAAGAGAAGGGAAATAACAAGTGGTTCAACCATACCTTTTTTAGCTATTTTCCTCACAAAAAGGGGAACTAATTACTACATGTCTTCAACACCAAGAGAAGGGAAATAACAAGTGGTTCAACCATACCTAAATGGCATATTCCAAACACCTCTTGGAGATGGACTGTGAGTGCGCTACCTACATGCGTCTGGACTAGACCACATCCTAGAAGAATGACGACATCTAACAGTTGTGTGCCATCTTTCACTACATCTTCCGTCATCAGAATTTCTGCACATACCATGGTTACCAGTTTCCTTTTGCAAAGCTAACTTACTACAGTCATCATTATTATCCACCTCTTAAGCCTTCCAGGAGCATTCTTACTCATACTTAGTAATGGATTCATCATTATTATTGACCTATCAGATGACGCTTTAGAATGCTTCTACTTGATATCTTTATTTAACCTATTAGTAAATTCCCTGTCATGCTTACTACTGCCTTTTAACCTTTTTAGGCTGATGAAAAATGGATGTTGAATAGTCTCGGATAAGGACCTCCCTCCCATCTGATCCAACAATGTTCCGATTGTCTTGGAATAGTCAAAGAATATGTACACAGTCAGCCAAAAAACATTACTTCAACAATATAAGCTTGATACAGAAAGAGGTAGTTGTTGTGACTGAAAGAAAGAGAGGTTGAACTACAATGTAGATAAAGCACAAATCATATTATGTGCAAAATATTTTTAAAATGACAAGCAACTACAGTTGTATGGCAATGTAGGATCGAAGGCACGGAAAAAACATGTTCTAGAGGGGCATGTATTTTTGCTCATAGGGGAAAGAGCTCCTTCTATGTTTTAAGGATGTCATAAAACAATCTCACATGTTGGACATGTCATGTCACGTGTACATTAGAAATTTCACACTTGATACAGGGGATCTTTACACACACACTGAAAGGAAATTGTATTTTTCATTTGTCCCGAAACTCTATAGGTGAACTAAAGTGGCATACATGTGCAGGTAGCAAAAAAATTCATGATTTTGTGCAAATGAAGCTAAAAAACATATCAGGAGGAAATAAAGAACTATAACATTCAATATCAGCAATGGGATACTAGTGTGGAAAACTATAACATTTACAAACTAATCCATGTGTCCAATACAAGACTTGTTACTAGTGTGTCCCATGGCACTTGTTATATATTCTATTAAATAAGTTCTAAATATTAACCATTCTAAAAACACTAAACTATTCATATTGCAAGACGAATACTTATAATAAGAAAAAAGTCCATTTTACTACCCTGAATAAAGTCGGTGGTTCACATTACCCCATGTTATATTTTTCTACTCTCTTCACCCCCTAGACATACCTATACCGGACAAAAAAAACCTATGTGGTTTGTCTCGACTTGTAGCTAATGTGGTGTCGGTCAATGGTTGTTTTAACCTACAAGTGGGGCCACGAGGATTAACTTAACCAAAACAAGAAATTAGTATTGTGGTTAATTAGGTAGTTGGACCCGCTTGGAAGTGACTCCCGGGGTGGATTAATTAAGTGCTAATGGTAGGTTTAGCAGGTGGCTAACCGGAGCACGACGGGCATTGCCGAACGGCCAGTTCCAATGACAGCTGGATGCGCGCGAGGGCTCTGGGTGAGTAGCGCAATGAGGCGCATCGGCTGGTTGTTGCGGCGAGAGCCAGGGTGGCTAGTGCTAGTGGCGGCGACGCTTGGGTGCATGTGGGCAGCTGTGAAGGACCATGTAGACACGCAAGATGAGAAGCGGGGTGGAAAGTACGGGGCAACAAGAGCTTGCTGGATAGCGCGAGGCGTCTGGGAGAGCTTGGCAGCGACGAGCTCTTCGGCAATGGCGGGCAACGGCTTCGGTTATGGAAGCTACCTTAGTAGGAGGATGAAATCAACGAAGGTGAAAGAGGGTAAATGCACATGATGTCACAGTGAACTCGTATGGCATCTTTTCTGGCTCAGGAAGGCTCTAAAGTGCCTGAATCGTCATCGGCGATCTTCTGATTCCAACGAGGAAGATGACAGTGGTTAGCACGCTGCAGTGTGTCTGAGCTTGAGTTCTTCTATGGAGATGTTCAAGGCATCTAGGCCGAGCTCCTAGATTTGTTGGTGTGGCAAGGGGTGGCTGCGAGGACAGAGGGTGGCGGCAAAGTTTTCTCTCCGAGACGCTCTGGAGGGAGCTACAAAAGTTGAGAGGGAGCTACAAAAGAGGGAAGATGTAGAGGAGGCCATGCACGTCTCTAGGGCGTGAAGATATGCTCGGGGACACGTAGGGCAGCGTGAAGCAGGAGGTGGCCGTCGAAGCACAAACGCGCAACATGCAACATGCTCCTAGAGAGGGGTTGTAGATGACCCTGCCCCTCAATGGGTTTGTCTAGGCCGAAACTTACAATAGGTAAGGCCTAGGTACAATACTTCTTTTCTTTAATTCTTAGATTTAAAAAAACTGATGAGTGGGACCGACCCGCAAGACAAATACCATCCTTGACCGTGTCCGCGTCTGTATCCAGTCTGGGCAAACCACCTAGGGGGTGTCTGGTATGGGATTGTTTGGGGGGGGGTAAGGGAACTGAAAAAGTCAGGGGGTAATGTGAACCACCAACTTTGTTCAAGGTAGTAAAATAGACTTTTTCTTATAATACCTATGGTGAATTTGACAAAATTATGCAATCTAAAAAGGATAACCAATAAACCAGAAGAGTACCTCTGGAAAATTATACTTTCAAGGGATGTATCAAGGGGGAGGAAGGAAGGATCAAAGGGCATCCAGCAGTGAACATGCATTGTTAGAAGGGCAGCGGCGCTTTCAAATCTCGCGCGTGTCAATGACTTAGGAGGCGGTGTGACACATGAGCTCATGCGCACAAGCTAGTGCAGAGCGAGCGCCCGGGTTTCTTGACACAAAGATCTCAGATAAAGAGAGATGCTGAAGGATAGGGGGAGAGCAAGAGGTAATGGGTGGCGCGGGAATCACCCACAATCTTCGTCGGTGCTCTGATGAGGTGGAAAGGCGGTGATGCGAAACAACCGCGAGGCAAGGAAGATCAAGGGTGGTGACATAGCTCGGGTCGGCCGACACAAGATTGGCTTTGAGTGTTGCAATCAGGCTGCTTCGTGCCCTAGCGCAGCTTGTGGGTTGGGCGAGTAGGCACTTCAATCTAAGGCGTTGCAATAGCTCCCGACGGCCAGATCAAAATGGTTGTGGCTGGTGTGGCTGGTTGAAGGGCGACACACTAGCGGCACCAGGCAGATAACGATGTGTAGTGGAGGAGACAAGTGGCGGTGGGGTCGAAGGGAAACTAGGGGTTTGCCCCCTCCTAATTAGGGTTTTCTACGAATGGAAGGTTGGGCCTTCTGTATACAGCAAAGGAATTTTTGTTCTATTTGCACTCATTTTTAGGGTTTTCAGTAGGCTAAATTGCCAAGGGGTGAGACAAAAAAGAGGCCTTGTTATCAATTTATCTGTTTCTTTCTTTTCACGTGTGCCTTATGTTTCACATAACAAAGCTTTATTTATATATTTTCCTCACATTTTCTTTGCTTTTGCTATATTTTATAAAGGTATTAAATATTTTTTTAAACACACTAAAAATGCCTATTGTGTATATACAAAATTGATTACACGGCTTAAAGAATGTCACACCTTGATAATAAAATGTTTATATATTTATGAAAATGCTCATGACATTAAAAAAATTATTTGAACCATTCAAAATAAGTTCATGACATTTTATGAATTATTTGCACCATTCAAGAGAAATGTTTACACGTTAAAAAAATCATGATATTTTTTTAAATGTTCATGCCATGCCAAACTCTCAGCATGCAAATTGTAAAAATGTTTATGACATGTATAAAGTGCTTTCAGCCATTTAAAAAAGTTCAAAACACTTACAAAATATTCACATGTTTATAAAATGTTAAAACATAATGAAATTTAAAAATTCTCACCCATCTTAAAATATGTTCATGACATTTTCAAAAATGTTCATGGGAAACTCACTTTATGGCTTTCAAAGACCACAACACGAGGCCGCCTTAAACACAGGAACAATACGAAGTCGATGGACCATTGGTGGGCCCGTGTCAATATATAACTCGGAAGCATAATAATCGTACTTAATTACCTTGTTAAAAAGGCCCCCTTGATATCATGTTGAATCATACTATCACATAGTGTTGTATAGACCGAACAAGGTATTCATCCAATAATTGACTTCATATCGTCATCTCAAACAGGATGTTAGGCTACTAGAAGTAACATGTGTTATTTTACAATCTTGTACATCAAGCCCTAGAATTTAATAGTTATTATAGATAATTTCACTTTTTCCCTAAGCATCATATAAAGGTAATATATAGCAACATTACTCTAATCAACCTTTCAACTATCAAAATTCGCCACTATTAACTCTTATATATTGATGATCTCCACTATCTTACATCCAATTTATGTTTCTATTAAACTAAAAGTTCAAAAGATATCTTAAATTAACAAATCATCTAGAAAATCATAATGAATTATAGATGTTCACCGGCAGTAGAATACAAATAATGGTAATAAACAACTTATGTAGTTCTTTCTTCTAATTTGTACTGAAAATAAGATGATATGGTCCTTGTGTGCAAATAGAGATGATCAACATGTAAACTCAATGAAGAAGTGTAGGCCCTAGCTTTATTTACTTCTGCATCATAATCATTAATTATATCTTGGATGCAGTAATAGCTATGTTTCAAGTCTTGAATAGCTCAAAAGTTAATTTTCAAAAAACATACACGGAACACACAATCATAGTACCGATAAATGCACAGTAAAAAACTGATCATTTTCATCACAAAAAGGGAATTATCTACTACATGTCTTCAACACCAACAAAGGGAAATAACTAGTGGTTCATGCATCTAGACCAGAAAACCTCTTGAAGATGCACCGCAAGTGCGCTGCCTCCATGCATCTAGACTAGATCACCTCCTAGAAGAATGACCACGGTAAACAGTTGTGCCCCATCCATCGTGACATCTTTTGTCTTTACCATTTCTGCACATACTTGGTTGCTAGTTGCCTTTTTCAAAGCTAACTTACCCCAGTCATCATTATCATGCACCTTCTCAGCCTTCTAGGATCATGCCACCTATCAGATGACGCATTAGAATGCCTTTCCTTGATATCTTTATTTAACCTATCCACGTGTTGCTACTCACACTCAGTACCACCTTGGTGCGTGAACACATTAGGTTTTAGGTTTGAAGAATCATCAAGTTGATTTCCATTATCATTAATGAGATCCTCAATAGGGAGCAAATCTCCATCTTAGTGGTGATCATATGTATTCATAGGAGGAGAGTAATCTAGAATGATCTCAACAATATAAGGAGAAATTTCTTTTCTATCACACTTGGACCTTCCTTCCCTAGCAACACCAGCCATTTTATCCTTTTTAGGCTAATGATAGTGGATGTTCAATAGTCTCATATATGTGTCTCCCTTCCAGCTTATCCAACAATGTTCCAATTCTCTCTGAAATAGTCAAAGAATGTGTATACTGTGAAGCAAACGACATCACTTCAAAAAAAGCTTGGGACATACAAAGTGATAGTTGTTGTGACTGAAAGAAAGATAGGTTGAACTACAATGCAGATAAAGCACACATGTATACTATGTGTAAAAGATTTAGATATGCATAATGAGTCAAAAAGCAAAAAAAAATAACTTGCACAAAAACATGTATGACAAAGTAGGATCCAAGGCACAAAAAATATATTTTCTAGAGGGGCATGTATTTTGACTAATAGCGGAAGAGCTCCTTCTATGAAGCCAGGACATGAGATATGTTTTGAGAGTGTCTTAAAACTATCTCACATGTGGGACATTTAATGTCACATGTACATTCCAAATTTCAGACATGATACAGGATATCTTTATAAACACACTGAAAGAGAATTTTCTTTTCTATTTGCCCCCGAACTCCATAGGTGAACTAAAGTGACATACATGTCTATGCAGGAAAACATTACATGATTTTTTGCAAACGTAGCTAAAAATATCTATAACATGGAAACAAATAACTATAAATGTTCAACATCAGTAGTGTGTGATAACTCACAAGTGTAGGGGATCACAACAATTTTCGAGGGTAGAGTATTCAAACCAAATTTATTGATTTGACGCAAGGGGAGCCAAATAATATTTCAAGTATTAGCAGTTGAGCTGTCAATTCAACCACACCTGAAAAGACTTAATATCTGCAGAAAAGTATTTAGTAGCAAAGTAGTATGGAAGTAACGGTAACAGTAGCAGAAGTAACAGTAGAAGTTTTGTAGCAATCGTAATAGTGGCAACGGAAAAGTAATGGAGCAAAGATCATTATGAAACGGACTGATAGGTAATGGATCAATGATGGATAATTATGTCGGATGGCATTCATCATGCAACAGTTATAACATATAGGGTGACACAGAACTAGCTATAATTCATCAAGATAATGTAGGCATGTATACTGAATATAGCCATACGTGCTTATGGAAAAGAACTTGCATGACATCTTTTGTCCTACCCTCCCGTGGCAGCGGGGTCCTATTGAGTCCTACTAAATCACATGCATATGCTGTAACAACATGTAGGTGCCTAGGCAACTTTGATCTTAATGATGAGCAACTAAGGTACTATGTGTGTGCTAAGTGTATGAACACATATGAGATCTACATGTGATGGGATATTTGATGGGCGGTGGCGACCCCCCCACCCTTTGGCCACTGCTAAATAAGGTCCAGAATTTTATTTAGTCTAATTGTATAATCTGGAAGGTATTCTTTGGCCAAGTTATTCAAATATGGAAAGAAATAGGTATCTAAATTAGGAAAATAATCATAAATAAAAGGTTGCAATTGCAGATATAAAATGAAATCAGAAAAGAAAGACTATTTAGAAGCCATCAACAAAAATAAGATCAAAAAAATGATGGCAATTGGGGCATAGGAGTTGAAAGGAGTACCATTGCCCATGATGTCGAAGTAGATGTTACTAGACCGCCAACCAATGAGAAGGAACTGCGATGCAAACAATTGAAGTTTAGTTTAAGAGTAGGAAAAATTTGAGGCTTGTGTATTTCAATTTCCAAAATGAAGATGCACTAACCCTAAGGTTTTCGCTAGCGCGGGCTGGCAGGATTGTGCGGCGACGGCGGCGGCCAAGGGAGAGGGTCGCAGGCGGGAAGGATCTTGAGGTGGCGCGGGCCGGCAAGATTGTTGGGCGGCGGCGGCCAAGGGAGGGTCGGAGGCTGGAAGGATTGTGGGGCGGCGCTGCCGTCCAAGGGAGAGGTTCGCAAGCCAGAAGGACTGTGGGGCGGCGCGGGCCAACAGGATTCTGCGGCGGCGGCGCCGACCAAGGGAGAGGGTTGCGAGGGGGACAGGCGTGGGTTGGCAAGATTGTGGGGCAGGCATCGGCTACCAAGGGATAGCCTCGGAGGCTGGAAGGATTGTCGGGAGGCGCGGGCCGGCAGGATTGTGGGGCCGGCGGCGCTGCCGTCCAAGGGAGAGGGTCGCATGCCGGAAGGATTATGGGGGCGGTGCGAGCCGACAGGATTCGGGGGCGGCGGCGCCAACCTAGGGAGAGGATCGCGGGAGGGGGGCGCAGGGCGGCAAGATTGTGGGGCGGACGGAGGTGGATGCCAAGGGAGATCACAGGAGAGGTTTGGGTGGGTGGTGGTGGCTGGCCGATCTAGGTTTCAGTGGGGATTCAGCAAGCAAATAGAAAGAAAAATAGTGATTCATCAACATAGGAATTTTTGCATCCCAACTCTAAAAGAAAAAATTTGCCCAACAAGGTTAACTACATGTATATGGTTAGTTTGTAACTATAATTTATTGAACTTTCCCTATGACAGTGCATAAACAACGTTCCTCTCGAGCTATGGGCAGGCTCAATATCCACTGCCTACCATCCCCATGCAGATGGATATGGAAATCATGTTGCTGGTCAAAGAAAACATTCTACTTTTATTTATTGATGATTCAGGAAAGATTAAGTACTAGAGACCTATGAGTAGAAAGAACTTCCATATGGATAATGCTTCATGTGTTTGTACTAAAAAATGATTGTCGGTGTCAAAACCGGTGGATCTCGGGTAGGGGGTCCCGAACTGTGCGTCTAGGCCGGATGGTAACAGGAGGCAGGGGACACGATGTTTTTCCCAGGTTCGGGCCCGCTTGATGGAGGTAAAACCCTATGTCGTGCTTGATTAATATTGATGATATGGGTAGTACAAGAGTAGATCTACCACGAGATCAGAGAGGCTAAACCCTAGAAGCTAGCCTATGGTATGATTGTATGTAATGGTTGTTGTCCTACGGACTAAAACCCTTCGGTTTATATAGACACCGGAGAGGGTTAGGGTTACACAAGGTCGGTTACCAAGGAGGAGATATCCATATACGTATTGCCTAGCTTGCCATCCACGCCAAGTAGAGTCCCATCCGGACACGAGACGAAGTCTTCAATCTTGTATCTTCATAGTCTAATAGTCCGGCCAATGGAGATAGTCCGGCCAATGGAGACCCCTAATCCAGGACTCCCTCAGTAGCCCCTGAACCAGGCTTCAATGACGATGAGTCTGGCACGCAGTATTGTCTTCGGCATTGCAAGGCGGGTTCCTTCTCCGAATACATCACAGAAGAACTTGAAAACGAGGATAGTGTCCGACCCTGCAAAATAAGTTCCACATTCCACCGCAGAGAGAATATTATTTTCGCAGATCTAATTTGCTGGCTTGTTTTGGCAGCATGACGTTATGTCATGGCCCGGTGATTTTTCGAACCGTTTCTTTTAACCAGCTCCGCACATAACGCGAGGTAGTTTTTCGACACGTCTTGTCAAAGCAGAGATCGTGTCAACTTATTTCGGGATTCTCAACAATAGGGGCATGGGTAACCCAACCGCGCCATCAATTGCGGCGCTTGGGGGATAAACGAGTTTTACCAGGCAAGTGGGGACGCTTAGTTTCGTCCGCCCATATAAAGGGATAAGGATTCACCTTTCTATCCAGGCCTTCTTCCTCCTTTGCTCATCGGCTCCCGCACACTCAAGCTCTAGCACCCAAGCCCACACTTCCGCCTCAACCCTCTCCAACCATGTCCGGAGCGAGAGGCAAGTGGATGGTCTCCTCCATCACGGAGGGAGACATCAAGAAACTGAGGAGAGCCAGATACCTGCCCGACGACATCGCGCACCGGCTCCCCGATGAGGGGCAGCTCATCCCCACCCCCAGGCCCCACGAGAGGGTAGTATTCCTCACCCATTTCCTCCGTGGACTGGGATTCCCTCTCCATCCCTTCGTCTGGGGGCTCATGTTTTATTACGGCCTGGATTTCCATGATCTGGCCCCGAACTTCATCCTCAACATCTCGGCGTTTATCGTCGTGTGCGAGGCCTTCCTCCGCATCAAGCCCCACTTCGGCTTATGGCTGAAGACCTTCAATGTCAAGCCGAAGGTGGTGGGCGGCCTCCAGGCGGAGTGCGGAGGCGCCATGGTGGGCAAGATGCCCAACATAACATGGCTCGAGGGCTCCTTTGTGGAAACCATAAAGGGGTGGCAATCGGGGTGGTTCTATATCACCGAGCCGCGTGACCCTGCATGGGCAGGGGCCCCCCGAGTTCCGATCTGGCATCCCCATGCGGCTCACCTCCTGGAAAGAGAAGGGCCTGTCCTGGGGTAGTTCGAAAGAGCTGACCGGACTTCAAACATGTATTCAAAACATGGTGGACAAGAAGCTCAAGCTTGTCAACATAGTCCAAGTCATGCTCATCCGCCGGATACTCCCGTGCCAAAAATGGGAGTTCAACTTGTGGGAGTTCAATCCGGCGCAGCACCGAACTCTGAACAGGCTCTTCGACATGACTCATGAAGACGCCTGGAGGGTGCTGTTCAAAAGCGCCCAGGTCCCCCCCTATTACTGAGGATCGCGGATTCAACACGAAGCGCCAAGCCAGTGTGGTATGCTGCTTTACCTTTCACAGGATACTTATTGTATATAGATTGACTCTGTGCGGGATCTAAACTCCCGTACCTTTAACAGGACTGGCAGAAGATGGCCGGACAGATCGACTGTCCGGCTCCTTTGCCCGAAGGCCCCATAGACGCCCTTCTGGCGAAGATGCTGACTCCGGCCCCTTACAAGGTGCCGGAGAAGACCAAGAAGGCCAAGGAAACCCGAAATAGTTCCCAACACCAGGCGTCGTCGGACTCACCGTCTGATGACTCTGCGGCGCACTCTTCCCCCGAAGACGAGGAAGAAGAAGAAGCTCCCCCACCGACTGGGGGAGACAAGCAAAGGAAGGCCGCCCCAACCGGAGAGGCCGAAGGGTCCAAGAAGGGAAGGACTCTCCTTCCGGACAGTTCCACCGCCGCCGATGAAGGCGAAGGCGAGTGGTTGCCCAGGGTCAAGCCCCCAGGGAGATCGTAAGTATTTGGATACCAAAGTATCCCATAGGATTCCTTTGTCGGACTACTTTCCCTAATCGCTGAACATAATTACGCAGGCCACCACGAGCCAATATCGAGGTATCATCGGACGGCTCCCTAGGCTCATCGGACATGGATAGCGATCCAGTCCTGACCGCCACCTCCCCTCGTCCTGCCGACGATGCCGAGGTGTTGTCTCAAGAGGCACCGGATCGAGGGGAGACAGTCCCGGAGGCGCCTCAAGGCGACCTTCCGGACTCCGGGAGCCGCGGGGACGGGGCCCCCGAGAGCTCCGAGTTCGGCCCTCAGCCGAACACCGTGCCGGACCCTCCAGCGGTTCCGGACTCGGGCAGGCGACCTCCTTCTAAGAGGGGCAAAACGCCTGTGCTGGTGACCTCTGTTCATCCAGAGGCACCGGACAATCTGCTGGAAGCACTTCGCAGCGCTTCCATCGACGAGGAGCACCGCACTATCATGAGTGCGGTGATCCAGAAGGTTCAGTCCGCCAAGAGCGGATTGACTGAAGCCTGTGCCAGCCTTCTAACAGGCTTTGAGGTAAGTGTGTTTAAAATGTAGTAGAAATATTACCGCATAGACAGTAGCCCCTGATGCTTTGTTCGGTGTTCACAAAGAAAAGCCGAACAGAGGATCAAATAAAATCGCAGGAGTCTAATATAAGTGTGTCAATATGCGTATGCAAGCTTCGCTGCTGGCGTCCGCCGCACTGACTGCGGAGGTCGCCGTACTGAAGTAGGATCTCGAGGGGTCCAGGCAAGAGCTCGGCCTTGTCAAGAGGCAGCTCGAGGAGAACAAGGGTAAGTAATACCTTGTCTATAGAAATGTATATATAAAAAAGGACGGGGTTGCAAAATGATAGGAGCATTGTATGTTTGCCAGGGGCCACGACCGAGGTGGCGTCCCTGAAGCAAGCGCTAACCGAGGCCAAAGATAAAGCGTCCAAGGAGCGCACCGAGCGAGAGAAGCACGAGGCTCGGGTGGGCGAGGTGCAGCAAGAGCTCCAGGCTCTCGTGACGAAGCATGAGGCGTTGGAGCTTGACTCAAAGACGTGGGAGTCTGAGCTTGCCGCGGCCCTTGAGAGTGTAAAAAGTGCCAAGGCCGAAGCCCAAAAGGCCCTCCAAGAGATCGACACGATGAAGAAGATAGCGGCGGGTAAGGCTTTCTATATGCAAAGCAAGCATGTAAAAGTAAATTACCGATTACTTACCCGGATCTGGAGCTCTTTAGGAGCATTCGCAGATTTGCCCCGCAATGTGTCCGAGGCCGCACAATTTTACCAGTCCGAGGACGGAAGCTCGACGGAGAAGCTGTTCTGGTCTCAGTATGCTGAGGCCGAACATCCGGTGCCAATGAGCGACCAGCTGAAGCAGATGGTCGAGCTACATAAGGCGGCCGATCAGGCCATGAAGAGCTTTATAGTCCGGTTGTGGCCTGGCGATGCCCTTCCGAACAGCTTCTTCGGCCTGGTGAGGCGGCTCATGGATGCCTGCCCGCGGCTGGAGGTCGTCAAGTGATCTGTCTGCATTGAAGGTGCACGCCGGGCTTTCGCCCGTGTGAAATTGTAGTGGGTCAAGCAAGACGCCGTGAAGCTGATCAAGGAGGGGCCGCCGGAGGGCAAGGAGCACCGCCACCCCGAGATGTACTACGAGGGTGTTCTGTCGGGTGCCCGTCTTATCGCGGATGAGTGTTCAAAAGATGTAATATTTGAGTAAACTCGCTCGTTTGATCCTGTATTTATGAAAACTTGTTTCATATGCGCTATGCAACGCTTGTTTGAATTTAAAATATTACCTTTTGTTTGGCTATTTATCCAATCTGAGAGATGGCTAGTCCTCGGCTTCTGCCCCCATGCCATGAGTGTTGGGGTGTTCGGGATAAACCTAAGCACTCTTCTTCCCATATTTGGATCCTTCGAGGGAGGTGCTCAGCACAACGAACAAGGCAACCGGACTAATAATGCTTTATCACTCTCACTTAGTCATAGAATTCTATAATTTTAAATTTTGGCGAAGCCCCTGGTATTCGGAAGGCCGAATTCAGGGCGCGATACACACCTGTAAGCCGGACAGGGCCGGCCCCTCGCCCTAAGCGGCATAAGTCTTTAGGGACTCGAAAAACCTCGCCGAACAGCGACCAGTCTCTCGCCTTATCATGACAATCAGTTTTAGCTTTCTCTACTGAGGTGCTCAGCCCGGCAGAACCGGGGCACAATCGCAGTAGTTCTCCTAGCGCTACCTTAGCCGATAGAGCAGAACGTAAGGTACCAAAACATAGGAGCCGGGCAAACGCAACATTTGACCAAAGACATGATTCGGAGCTGATGCATATAATGCTATAAGTTCGGGGTGCCGCACTTGTGAAAGTGTTCAGACTTTTCACACCGCATTGTGGGGTACGTAAGCCCCTGGTGTATTGGCCGTACCAGAGTGTACAGTTGCAAGGCGTCAATAATGAACACAGACACACACACACACACACACACACACACACACATATATATATATATATATATATAACAAGAATGCAATAATAGTCGTAATGTCATGCATTGTTTATTAAAAAATTGTGTTAAAGCAGAGTGATACAGATAGTGCGATAAGCAAAGAGTAGGACTATGTCCCTTCCAAGGGCAAGCTGAGGAATGATATTAAATTGAATATTTCACTCATTACTGTAATTAACCTGGGAATTCCGTGGTATAACGTAGCTGTCTGCCTCCTTGGTTGCTGCATCGTGTGTTCGGGAACAGTGCTGCTGGACAGTGTTTCCAGAGATTAAGGTCATGAAAGAAAAAGAAAAAATAACCAAACGGGAAGCCCCTAGTGCGGTTTAGGCCGCGTCTTGGGGCGTGCCGTAGTTGTGCCCCCCTCCCCACCTGTGCCCATGGTATTTTTAATGCGTAATTATGTACACGCGACACAAGTTTCGCCACTGGGCTGGGATTGGGGTGGAAACCGTATTGCTACGCGAGCTCAGATCGCGCCAGGCGGTCTATTTGCCGATTGCCCCGAGCGCGCTTGAAGGTGTCCGGGCTATGAAGCGCCGAACTGGTTCATTGCCCTGAGAGGCTGCTTTGCGCTTCTGCTGCGAGGGCCGCAGTGTGCTCCTCTGTTCGGAGAGAGCGCTCTGTGTTTCCATTGACTGTAATAACTCCGCGAGGTCCTGGCATCTTGACCTTGTGGTATGCATAATGCGGTACTGCATTGAATCTAGCAAATGCGGTTCGCCCAAGCAGCGCGTGATAACCACTGTGGAACGGGACTATATCGAAGATTAACTCTTCGCTTAGGAAGTTATCCGGGGATCCGAAGACCACTTCCAGTGTAATTGCGCCTGTGCAATGGGCCTCTACACCTGGAATGACGCCCTTAAAGGTCGTTTTGGTGGGTTTGATCCTTGAGGGGTCTATACCCATTTTGCGCACTGTGTCCTGATAAAGCAGGTTCAGGCTACTGTCGCCGTCCATAAGGACTCGAGTGAGGTGAAATCTGTCGATGATTGGGTCTACGACCAGTGCGGAGAATCCGCCATGACGGATAGTAGTGGGGTGGTCCCTGCGATCGAAGGTGATCGGACAGGAGGACCAAGGGTTGAACTTTGGGGCGACTGGCTCCAACGCATATACGTCCCTAAGCGCACGCTTCCGCTCCCTCTTGGGGATGTGGGTTGCGTATATCATGTTCACCGTCCGCACTTGCGGGGGAAACCTCTTCTGTCCTCTAGTGTGTGGCTGCCGGGGCTCCTCCTCGTCGTCGCTATGCGGCCCCTTGTCCTTGTTTTTGGCAATTAACTTGCCGGCCTGCTTGAACACCCAACAATCCCTGTTGCTGTGATTGGCTGGCTTTTCTGGGGTGCCGTGTATTGGACACGAGCGATCGAGTATGCGGTCCAAGCTGGACGGACCCGGCGTACTTTGTTTGAATGACTTTTTCCGCTGACCGGGTTTAGAGCCTTTGAATCCGTCATTGACTGCCGTATCCTCAGTATTTTCGCTGTTAATGCGGCACTTATGCTTGTTGCGACGTGACCTGCTATTGCCATCCTTGGTATCTAAGGTACCATGGTTTTTTGATATGTTATTACTGCGAGCCAGCCAGCTGTCTTCTCCCGCACAAAAGCGGGTCACGAGCGTCGTGAGAGTTTCCATAGATTTCGGTTTTTCCTGACCAAGGTGCCGGGCTAGCCACTCGTCTCGGATGTTGTGCTTGAAAGCCGCTAAGGCCTCCACATCCGGACAGTCGACGATTTGATTTTTCTTTGTAAGGAACCGAGTCCAGAATTTCCTGGCCGACTCTTCTAGCTGTTGAATTATGTGGCTCAAGTCATCGGCGTCTGGTGGTCGCACATAAGTGCCCTGAAAGTTGTCGAGGAATGCGGTTTCCAGATCTTCCCAACAGCTAATGGAGTTCGCTGGCAAGCTATTAAGCCAATGCCGCACTGGTCCTTTGAGCTTTAGTGGGAGGTATTTGATGGCGTGTAAGTCATCGCCGCAGGCCATGTGGATGTGGAGGAGGAAGTCCTCAATCCATACTGCGGGATCTGTTGTGCCGTCGTATGATTCAATGTTTACAGGTTTGAAACCTTCTGGGAATTGATGTTCCATTACTTCGTCTGTAAAGCATAAGGGGTGTGCGGCGCCTCTGTATTGGGCTATATCACGACGCAGCTCGAATGGGTCTTGCCCTCTGTGTTCGGCCCGGCCGGATTTGCTTTTACTGTATCCGGTGTGATGTTTGTCGTCTCGCAGAGTGGTGCGTCCTCGTGATCCGTAGATCGATCTTGAATGCTTTGCCTTGTCCTCTAATATGTCTCGCAGGTCTGGCGTATCTCCCCATGCCTTTTTATTTGAATGGTGTTGGGGTGGAGGCTGAGCTTTTGGCTGGAATGCCTCTCTATCGCGGCCATGAGGTGGCTGATCAGCCGTATCATACGCTTCTTCCTCCAGTCGGGGAAGTAACCTGCACCTTGGGTAACTCTTGGAGGGACGCTCGAGTTTATATTCCTCGGCCGCGAGGACTTCAGTCCATTTGTCAGCTAGCAGATCTTGATCAGCTTGAAGCTGCTGCTGCTTTTTCTTCAGGCTATTTGCCGTGGCCATAAGCCGGCGCTTGAAGCGCTCTTGTTCGACGGGATCCTCTGGGACGGCGAATTCATCGTCGCCGAGGCTTGCCTCGTCTTCGGAGGGGGGCATGTGATCATCCTCCTCCTCTCCGTCTGCCGCTCTCTCAGGAGAGCTGGCTCCTTCATCCTCCTGCTCTAAATCTTGTTGGAGGGGATTGTTGTTGTCTTCGGCACTATCCAGAGTATTATTATCTCCTGTGCCGGTATCACCACTTTTGCTTTGGCGGGACTTAGAGCGGCGCCGCTGACATCTGCGCTTGGGTTGCTTCTTGGAGGGGTCATCCTCCGCTATCTCGTCCCCATTGCCTTCGTTGGGTGTATTCACCATGTATATGTCATATGACGAGGTGGCTTTCCAGTGCCTATAGGTGCTGGTTCATGTTCGTCTCCTACATCGTCGTCCATACCGTCGATGTCTTTCGGAGTCGAAGTCGAGCATGTCGGTTAAATCATCGACAGTTGCTACAAAGTGGGTGGTGGGTGGGCGTCGAATTTCTTCGTCGTCCGCATCCCAATCCTGTTGGCCATAATCCGGCCAGGGCTCTCCTGACAGAGAGAGAGAGACCTTAGTGAATTCAGAATGTCGCCGAAGCGCGAGTGCTGAAAGATATCCGCGGCGGTGAATTCCATGATCGGCGCCCAATCGGATTCGATTGGCAGGGGCGCGGGCGATTCGGAGTCAGAAAAAGAGTCCGACACCTTGGAGTCACGGGCTGCGCAGAGGATTATGCTGGTGTTCGGCTCGATCGCCGTTCAGACTGCGGCCCCTGAGGCGGTGTCTAACCACCAGTCCTCGATTGGCGCAGTTGGCTCCGAACTAAGGGTCGGAGCTGATGCAGGCGCGGCCTCTGGGGTACTGATCGGCGGCAGAGCTAGGTCATACCCATCGCGACAGTGCGGCGCGCCCAGCTGTGACGAGAAGTTCTTTCTATATCAGCTCCGCATTTCTTGTAGTTATAATGCTGTAAACCATATTATGCAGAAGGGATGATGACACCAAAAGTGGTCTCAATATTAGACAAATATATGAAAACTGGCTCAAATTTGATGGAAGTTGCCAATCCATCTTGCTACAACTTCGTTCCACTTCCTGAAAAGATTTCTTCTTATTAGAATAGTTTATATAGTTTGAGTAACATACCCTTTTTGTATATCAGTGTCCAATATGGTTTATTTGTGGGTCAAAACAAATGGCAAGAAAATATAACTATGTATATTCAGTTTAGATGTGTAACTATACTGACCAAAAGTATTATATTTGCATGTGGGGAAGCATCTCCAGACATGATATTGCACAATACAACTGTGATAATGATGACGCAGTTGCACTAGACATTAATCTTTGGTTTTTCAGGTTGGTTGAAAAGTTTTGAAGAATGTGGATAAAACAAATACACCAATTGATTATGAGAAGAGGGAAAGAAGAAAAAGCAACCAGACACTATATAGATTGGCATACCATGCATGGAGCACAATGTTTGGTTTTCTGTTGTCACATACCAAATCAGTTACCAATATATGTACCTATATAGATTGGTCATTTGTGCACATACCTTGGTTACCAGCTACCTCTTCCAAAGCTTACTTACCAAAGTCATCATTATTATGCACCTCTTCAGCTTTCTAAGAGCATGTGACCTATTAGATGATGATTTAGAATGCCTTTCCTTGATATATTTATTTAACCTATTAGTACATTGCTACTCATACTAAGTACTGCCTTGGTAGACGAACACATCAGATTTAAGGTTTAAAGATTCAGCAAGTTGATTTCCACTACCATAAGTGAGATCTTACTAGGGAGCAAATCACCATCTTTGCGGCGGTCATCTCTATTCATAGGATGAGAGTGATCTTAACTGATCTCAACAACATTAGGAGAAATTTCTTTTGTATCCCACTTGGATCTCCCTTTCCTAGAAACACTAGCCATTTTAACCTTAATAGGTAAATGAATAATGGATGTTAAATAGTCCCGGATAAGTATCTCCCTCCCAGCTTATCCAACAACGTTCTGATTCACTCAAAAATAGTAAGCTTGACACACACAAAATACATTACTTCAACAATGTAAGCTTGACACACACAAGAGGCTGCATTTGTTGTGGCTCAAAGAAAGACATGTTGAACAATAATCCAGATAAAGCACAAACACATTCTATGTGAAAAAGATTTTTATATGTAAAATGAGTCAAAAAGAAAAAATGACAAGCACACATAGTTGTATGACAAAGTAGGATTGAAGGCACAAAAAACATGTTCTAGAGGAGCATGTATTTTTGCTCATACAGGAAAGAGATCCTTCTAAGGAGCCAGGACATGAGATATGTTTTGAATGTTTCTTAAAAACATCTCACGTGTCATGTCATGTCACATGTAAATTCTAAATTTCATACTTGGTACAGGGGATATTACAAACCCACTAAAAGAGAATTTTCTTTTCTATTCCCCCCCCCAAATTCTATAAGTGAATTAAAGTGGCACACATGTGTAGGTAGCAAAAAAATTAATTATTTTGTTCTAATGAAGCTAAAAATTCTTTCATGTGGAAATAAAAGAACTATAACGTTCAACATCAGCAGTGAGATACTAGTGTGGAAAATTATAACATTTACAAACTAATCCATGTGTCCAATCCAAGAATTGTTACTAGTGTGTAGCATGGCTATTGTTGTCTGTTCTACTAAATAGATGTTGAATACCAAACATTATACAAAAGTTAACTATTCATATTGCAATAGGCATAATTATAATAATCGTGGTGAATTTGACAAAATTATGCAATCTGAAATGGATAACCATAATAACATGCACTAGAAGAGTACCTTCAGAAAATTATACTTTCAAGGGACGGATCAATTAGGAGGGAGGAAGAACTAGGGGAAATTGGGGAAGAGTCGGGGAGGATCCAAGGGCATCTGGAAGTGAACATCCGATGTTACATGGTTCTGGCTGGAGCAGTTGGAGGAAGGGCAACGGGCTGATGATGGTGCATCACTGGTAGAAAAAGGGCCTGTTGTCCCTCCACGTGGCCGGTCCACCTTTAGTCCCAGTTGGTAACACCAACCGGTACTAAAGGAAATTTTCTGATTTTTTTGAAATTTTTTTTGAAATTTTTTTTATTTTCAAATTTCTGAATTATTTTAACCTCTAATCTCTAATCACCCCTCATCACTGCTCAATTTAATCTCTAATCACCCCTAATCATTCCAAATCATCTAACTTCCTGGACGGTCACCCATCCTCCCACTCCCCCAGCCTGAGCACGCTTAACTTCCGGGTTCTATTCTCCCTCGTTTCCAAGTCTGCACTCGTTGTTTTCCTGACAATAGTAAGATGTCAATCCTATTAACCCTCAGGAGTTTAGCTTGAGCATGAAGTCACACATTTCACTGTTTGAGTTTGAAACTATTGTTCTAAAAAACAATAATTTTTTAGTAACACTAATATTTCTTGAATAAGTAGTTTGACCATTGTTTGACCATAGTTTGACCAGATTTGACCAAAATTCAAAAAAACTGAAATAATTATTTAATAACACTAATATTCTTGAATAATTATTTAGTAACACTAATACTTCTTGAATAAGTAGTTTGACCATAGTTTGACCAGATTTAATGAAAGTTTAAAAAAACTGAAATTTGAGCATAACTTTTTTTCCTTTTGGAATTTGAGGATTCTACAAATTTGCAAATTCCATCATTTTCTTTTGTTGTTAATAAAACTGAAAAGGCGGTCCAGGGGGGGGGGAGTTTGAAAATGGGACCTTTAGTACCGGTTCGTGCCATGAACCGGTACTAATGCCTCAAAGCCCATTAGTCCCGGTTGGTGGCACCAACCGGGACTGAAGGTTAGACCTTTAGTCCCAGTTGGTGCCACCAACCGGGACTAATGGGAATCGCACCCTTTAGTCCCGGTTCGTGGCACGAACCGGGACTAAAGGGCCCAGGTGAACCGGGACTAATGCCTTAGCCGCACGAACCGGGATAAATGCACCCATTGGTCCCGGTTCTGGACTGAACCGGGACTAATGGGCTTACCCGACCTGGACCAAAGCCCCCTTTTCTACTAGTGCATGGATCCTAATGTGTAGTGGAAGATACCCAGGGGATGAGACAGAAAAGAGGCCTTGTTAGTACTTTCTCTGTTTCTTTCTTTTCTCTCGTGCCTTATGTCTCACAGAACAATTCCTTATTTCCATATTTTTCATAGTTTTATTTTGTTTTTAATATTTTAGGAATGTTACAAAGATATATAATTAAAAAATCAGCGAAAATAGCATATGTGTATTTACAAAATTGTGCACGCGGTTTAAAGAAATGTTCCCACATTTTTATTCAAATTTCTATACATTTCTAAAAATGTTCATGACATTTAAAAAATTATTTGAACCATTCAATAGAATATTTATCACATTAAAAAATTAATTTCACCATTCAAGAGAAATGTTCACAAGTTAAAAAAATCATGATCTTTATTAAAATACTCATGCCATACCAAACTTTGTTCGCACAAACTTTAAAAATGTTTATGGCATATATAAAACTATTTGTAACCATTTAAAAAAATCAAAACACTTACAAAAAATTCACAGGTTTATAAAAGTTAAAAAGTCATGAAACTAAAAAAAGTTCACATGTATTAAAATATGTGAATGGCATTTTAAAAACCTAGAAAACCTCACGTTATGGCTTTCAATGACCACAACTAAAGCCCGTCCTAAACAAAGGTACAAGACAAATATATAACTCGAAAGCGTAATAATGGTACGCAATTACCTTGTCAAAAGGCCCCCCTTGATATCATCAAGTTGGATCATACCAACCCATAGAGTTG
>NC_053023.1:716018689-716030681 GCF_003073215.2 Triticum urartu
GGGATTTTCACGGATGCATAATTCCTAATCTTGGCTAGAGGAAACACGTGTCGGCTCATCGTCGGGACAGATGTCATCCATTCACTGGACAGAAGGCGCCTATGATACGTCGACATGTGGCACGGCCCAACAAGTTTAAATGGGCCGGCACAACTAAAGGCCCACAAGATTTTGCGGACCATAATGGGCCGGCCCAGCTAAAGGCCCACGAGATTTTGCGGACCATAATGGGCTGGCCCAGCTAAAGGCCCACAAGATTTCACGGGCCATAATGGGCTGGCCCAAGTACATGCCCACAAGATTTTTGTGTGCCATAATAGGCCGGCCCAGGTAAAGGCCCACAATATTCTTGCGAATCATAATGGGCCGGCCCAGCTAAAGGCCCATGAGATTTCGCTGACATTAATGGGCCGACCCAGCTGTAGGCCCACTAGATTTTGAGGACCCTAGTAGGCCGGCCCGTTAACTGGCTGCCATGTTTTGGGCCAAATGCGGCCCATATTTGATCAGGCTCTTAATGGCCTGCCACGCTTCGCGGCCCTTAATAGTGGCCCATATTGAGATCCGGCCCTTAAAAGCCTAACCACGTTCTGGGCCAATTACGGCCCAGATCAGGTCCGGCCTTTTAAGAGGTTTTGGGCCTATATTCCCATATCAGATTCGGCCGTCAATGGACACTATGCTGGCCCCACTTGCTAAAGGCCCACTTAGTTAATTCGCCTGATATTAGTTTTGGCCTGTTAAGGGCCCGTTTAACATTTCGGCCCTATATTAATTTCAGCCTGTTAAAAGCCCGTCATATAGTTGGGCCTAACTACGGTCCGGTTTGCATCCGGCCTCCTCGCAGCCGATATCTGATTGGGCCAAACAAGGACCGAGACAATTTTTCGGCCTGTTAAAAGCCCGTGATTTGATTCGCACAATCATGGGCCGGGGTTCATTTCGGGCTGCTGCCGGCCCGTGAGCTGATTCGGCACGTTTCAGGCCCAACCTACATCGTGATTGCATGACGGCCCGATTATGTACCGTAATTTTACGGTTTGGCCGGTTTACTGCGAAGACAGGATATATATAACAGTAAAATAACTGCAGCATCGTGAATAAGAAAAAACCTATCTATACAATAAAGAAATTACGGCATATTACATCCACTGGCATCAAAGTTCGCCACTATGATAATAAAGCACAAGCAGAACACAGATTACATACACTGGGCATCAAAGATCGCCACCAGTGCAAATAAACACGCCGAAATAATATACAAAACCGACAACTTCAATAGAGTTCAAGAAAGGTTAGCCCTGCTGGGGAGCTGCAGCGCAAGCAGCTGAGCAAGATGATGAGACTGCGCTTGTTCAACACTTATATCTTCCTCACTCTGAAAGATAAACAAGCAGACAGATGACAGGTTTTGCACATAAAAGTATCAGTGCTGACAATTCATCACATTTCTTACTGACGAATAAAGTGACACAGTTTAAATTTGCATTAACACAATATGGTATTGTTCAGGTCAAGACATGGCAGGAAATGACATTGTGAAGGAGTTGGCAGCTTCACGACACCACTGGATTACAGATCAAGAACTCATAAGTATCAATGGTTAGTGTGCTGTCAATTTATACCATTTCAGATTGGCAAATAAAGAGACGGTTTAAATAATAGTAGAGAGAGAGATCATTTTTTCATAGTTAAGACATTGCAGAATATGACATTGTGCTGTAGTGGGTAGGTTCACCACACCACTGGATTACAGATGAAGAACAGAAGCATACATGCAGTGCAAAAGAAGATCACTTGCTCTGTATAGTTTAATTTACATGGTATGAAGAAGGAACTTGGTTGTACAACTGAAAACTTAAATTGAGAAAGGAAGAACTTTTGTTTATGAACTACAAATAATAAACTTTAAACAAGCAATTTGATGCAAACACCAAAAATAAACAGCTGTTGAAGTCATGCCTAACCAAATATATACAACAAAGTTTGAAGACTTGAGATGGACAAACTTACATTATTGGTGAAGACAGGCTCTATAAAGGCCTTGTCCATGCTGATGGGGGGGGCAATTCAAGAAGTTTACCATAGAATCTTCTTCAAAAGCATTGCCTTTATTCTACATTTTGTTAAGAGTAAATATAGATGTGATAATATACGAAAAATGGAGAATATTTAAGATAAGATGAAGAGTGATGCTACATAACCAAGTAGCTATAAATGTAAGTGCAGCGATACAGGAAAAAGGTACAGCCAAGAGCAATGCATAGCTAAACTTCTTCAGTACCAACCTTATGGTAAGAGTAAATATAGATCTGATATGTAGAAAATGGAGGGCAAAGGAAAATAAGCTACAGAGTGATGGTACATGAACAACTACCTGTCATTATAAGTACACTGATAAAGGACAGCATGTACTTACAAGAACAATGCAGAGCTAAAAAACATTGGCATTGGATATATTCTACACTAATGTAACCATTCATACAGATCAGATAATTTGGAGCGAACAATTGATAAGCAAGCTATCATGCATACTGCTGTCAGATAATGAACCAGGTATGTATGCAAGTACAATGATACAGGACAACAGGTACTAACAAGAGCAAAGCAGCGGGCAGCATATTTGAGATATCCTGTCGTTCTTGTCAAACCGGAATTCTTCTTCGAGCAGATTTCCTGCAAAAAAGATCCGTAAGGCACATGCGGAAAAGTAGAAGTTCAAATTGTCATGTGATTTCATAGACAGTACCTCATCCTGGGAACGAGACCAGTGCATAACAAGATTTTTCCATTCAATGTCTTCTAAATTTAGCACAGGAGACTTCACCAGAAATTCGTTTATAGACTTTCCATCAAAGTGTGATTTCCTCAGGTAACACCGATACTGCTGCAATGCTTCCTTGAAAAGCACAAGCAAGCTTTGCTCGTCATGACTATCCAGATTGACCCTCGCCTAGTTACAACAATGTAATGTAAATCATTGATGTGTTCAATCAACAGAAAATAGGAAAATAATAGCCATGAATAATAGCACTTACACGTAAGTTGGACAGGAAGATGTGAAAATGGTGTTTGTCTTCACAATAATCTTCCCATGATGGGAATATATGCACGTAGTCCCTAACAACATTGAAAGCATTGTCTTTTAAACTGGGAATAAATGGAATGGGGTTCCAATCTGCAGGAATTGGCCATCTCTGCAGTTGGGATAGGTCTTCGGCCGGTGGACTTGCTGTACTTTTTGCTGGAGTGGGATTTTTCTGTGGTACAGCTGGTGCTATGGCAAATGAAATCGGTATACCTTTTGCTGGAGTGCAGGTCCTGTGTGGTGGGGCTAGTGGTGTGGCCAGTGAAGTATGGGCACAGTCTACTGGAGTCGGTCCTATCTTTTGTGTCAATGGTTGTACAACCAATATAAGTGGGGTGTTGTCTGATTTCTCTGGCACCACCACGTTTTTCAAGGACTTTGCTGGTGCTCCTTCAGGTTCGGCAATCACCCTCTTCCTTTTTGATGTCTAATGCACAAGAACATCATTTGAGTGGGAAAACATGGTATGATGAAAGATGGAATATGTATTGATAATGGATGGGCATGGCATCTCGACATATATGATGAGTAAACTAAGCAGATGGCGGTGCAACAAAGTAGAAGAAATGCAATACAACATATGAAAGATACCCGCAATCAATAAAACATTGCCAAATTAGAACATGCACCTTGATGGGTGAACAGGACAGGTCATCTGCCTTTGACTCCTCGCAGTTAGAATAGTCATTAGGATGATATTCTGAACAAGAATCAACAGGTGGGGAGCGTATGAGTTTCATTGCATCCAGAATGGCACTCAATGCGTTGGTGCCAATTTTGTAAGTCATTGCAGTGTTTAGCTTCAAGAGTGGACTGCTGCTAGTGCGACACAAAGCAGCTACACAGATCATAGTGTAGATATAACGGGAAAACCTTAAGCATCAGAGTAAAATCAGCAAAGTGGAACTTGCTGGAATATATGTGCTAGTATTGCCGGTACGGATAGAAAGGCTTTGGATACCAGCTCTCTTCAAGTGAAGGTGCGGTACTGTTAATATCAATGTAACTCTCAAAGGCAACACAGCTCCCCGCATTTCCTTGCTATTCTTATAGGATTCAAGGGTGCAGGCCACTACAAATCCTATTCCTATGTTTACAAGATCCTATGAATCAAAGAGGCTCAAAGTGTCCATCACAACCGACCGTGTAGACCTCCAAATGTCCCTGCTCATCTTCAGTACAAGGAACATACTGTACTACTATCATCCTCCCTCCGTTCCAAAATATAAGACTTGGTAGAGATTTCCACTATGGATCACATACAGATGTATCCAGGTACATTTTAGAGTGTAGATTCACTCATTTTGCTCCATATGTAGTCCATGGTGGAATCTATACAAAGACTTGTATTTAGGAATGGAGAGAGTACATATTAAAGAAGAACAGAAGAGGAACATGGTAAAGAAGAGCAAGCAGATTTTGGATAACAAAATGTTGGTTGCGTAGTGCCCACACATGATGAACCAGAGCGCATTAAGAATGCAACTCCTAGCTGTCTCTCGACCATTTCAGGCGGTTGGATGAAGATCCTACGTCTCCCAACCCTTCTTCTTCCCCGTCTCTGATTCTTCCCATACAGAACACCGCACGGGCCGCCGGTCGGACCACCGGCCCCAACCACCTGTGTTCCTCCGCCACCCCCCCCCCAACCCCCCCCCATGTCGAGTTTTCTTTGTTCGGCGAGGCCCCACAACCACCCGAGCCCCTTCGATAGCACCGGCGAACTCCGGCGAGCTCTGAAAAATCGACTGACCCAATTTTGAAATTTAGTCTACTGTGATTTAACTAGTGTGGAATATAAAAGGGGAAAACCATAAGCATTGCGAGTATGGTGTTGAGCGTGCCATGGCGGATCTGAAGGTGCAAACCGGACAAAGGCAACTTCGCAACCAAGACAAGAAATCAGAGTAAAGCAGTGGTGATCTATTTTCTTGCTGCGATAAATAAGTTGAGCAGATACGAAAGAGTACCGCCTCTGGTGCGGCACCGTGTAGGCATCTGCTGAGAATTTTACGGTGCTGCGGTAGCGATGGCTGTCGGCGGTATGGAAGCAGATCTAGGAGAGTAGACGGTGGCGGCAGGGCGCGGTGGACGAGACGGTCGTAGGAGCGGCGCCGGCAAGGTGGACGACGTCGGGGATGAAGCGAGAGGATGGGATGTAAGGGTCCCGGTCCAAAGCCGTGGATGAGAGAGGTCGATCTCTTGTAATGGATGGCGGCATCGGGGTATCATCTCCGGCATGGTGGAGGAGGACGGCGGTGGATGGGGTGGCGGATGGCGGCGGACGGAGGAGGGTGGGGTGGAGAGGGTGTTTTGGCGCCCACGGAGTACGAATGGGGAAAAGGGAGATAGAGAGGAAGGGGGAACCATGTATTCAGGGCGCGCTTGTCTCAAATGCGAGGAAATTTACAAACTTAGCCCCCGTTTCAAATTTCTACTACATCACAGCAACACTAGTCGGTCGGGGATAGGACGGTAATCTCGCATACACCGAATATTTGCCAACGAGAGTTTGTTTTTGGCGCCCACCGTGTATGAATATGAATCGGGGAGGGAGTCGATTTCGGCCGAGGACACACTGTGTTTTGGCGCCCACCGTGTATGAATCCGGGTGAGAGGCGGTTACGTCACGTTTGGGTGAAATTACAAACCTACCCCTATCGAAACTTATAGAAATCCAGCATATAGGCTTTGCATGGCAGGGATAGGCAGCAGTGATTTCCATCTCGTAGATTTTGGTTCCGGGCGGTTACTGCGACTTTCCCCGCTTCGTTAAAATTTTGCAGAGTGCATGTTTACCGTGCGAACTCAATTCGAATCCCGTTTGTATTCTATTTTTTTTCGGGCGGGATCCATTTTCAATTGGAATTACATTCTATATACATCATTTTTTATATATACTTTCAAAAGCACAACACCATTTATACATAAATATGGTTTACAAATGGCATGATCCCAGATTCATAAGGTTGTATCCATCAATTTGGATTTTCAAATATTTGAAACCACTTTATGTTGAAATCCAATGTATGCATTCCTCGCTAACTGTCTCCAATTAATGTGTGTTTCATGCGGGTTTTTTTACATCTCAAACATGTATAATGTGTTTCACACACGCAACATATAGTGTAATCCCGTTTAGACATTAATTGCATATAAACCATGCTTTGTTTGTAATTGAAGAATCGATGGATCACCAATATTGATAAACTATATAACATTACACGTGTGCCCAAATTCAAATGAATATGCATGTTTGATACACCAATTTGCGTTATGATATTATCGATGTCGTGATCTCCAGTTTAAATATTTGAATCCCCTTTAATCCAGATATTCGTCTCATATAGCTATCACTCATGCTTATATAGGACTATCTCTCTGGACCTATACGCGTTCATCGTCTCTCAGGTATCTGTCATGCTACCTGTATGTCGACAATGATCTTTTATCTTCATAACACACTGACGATACTCTCTCCCTCGACCTTCATCACTCTATCTCTCTCTAAGTATATCTCGCTCCCTGCTATGTGTCTCTAACTATGATTCTCCATGTGGAATCTCTTTATCTCACACAAACACAAAACTTTGTCTCCCGGGGTCTCATTTATCTCTACTATTCCCATGTGTGCCACTCGCACACCCCTCATACAGAGATGTCTTTCGCTCCTTAGATATGAGAACCTACGACTCTTCCTCATCAATATCTCTTTCTCACACACAAACACAAACTCTGTCTCCCAGGGTCTCATATTTCTCCATTGTTCTCTTTTATGTCGCTCACACACACCCTCTCTCCCTAGAGATATCTTGCGTTCCCTCGTATGTCTCTCTAGCTATCACTCTCGTTGTGAAATATCTTTCTCTCTCGCAGACACAAAACTCCATCTCTCTGGATCTCATTTCTCTCTGATATCTGTTTGTATGTGACTCACACACACCCTCTCTCCATCTCTCTCACACCCACACACATAACCCAGCCTTCTGATCCACTCGACTCCTATCTCTAACGCACGCTAGCTAGCATCTTTATCTTTCTATTTATCTGTTTCTCCATCAGCCTTCTTTCTCGCCCTCACTCTTGATTCCTATCACGCACACTACATATGTTTCTCTCTACAAGCAGTCAAGTGCCCTCCCACACACATATATAACTTCATCATTTGAACCACCCGACGGTCATCTCCAACACCCAAACTAGCGGATGCCCCTCTAGCTAGCATCTCCATCTCTGTATCTATCTGTAGTTTCTCCGTCAACATTTCTTTCTCGCACGGAGTCTTGCTTCCTATCACCCACACTATATATGTCTCTCCATACATATGCATTTATAGGTTGGTCTCTTTTGCACAATCGTTGTGCCTCACTCCCTCTGCTCGCCATAGATGCATGCTCCAGCCCACGCCACTATCTCTTAAAGACAAAAACACATGCTCAATTGTCGGGACTTCTTCCATGCATTCTCACATGCATGCATATTGTCATACCGATCCGTCTCTCCCATGTCGTTGATCTTATGTCTTATGTCTTCTTTCTTTTATCTCGATCATGCGCGCGCGCACACACACACATCCCACGTATACATGTATACCTCTCACGCATGCACGTTCAAGGTCTCTATGTCTCCATACGTAGTTAATTACCCTCAATCCTAACGCCACATCGAATCGTTCTCCTCTTTTGTGCACATAACTTCCGCCTGGATGGGTAAAACACACACTCACACTTAACAATCTCCTTCTAGCTACCCCCCCGCCTCTCACTCTTCCCCTATATCCCCGAAACCAATAAGACCATCCCTTAGTTTAATTCCCGCCTACATGCACCATCGATATATAGTAGTCTTCCTCGGTGTCTCTCGAACAAACACGTTCTCTCGAAGTCGACTCCTCTCACGCGCACACACCTTCTCTTCCCTCTCTACGGGCATTTTCTCTCTCGCACCCCATCGTTGGTGGCCTCTGCCATACACATCACCTCTCTATGATGAAAGCCATGCACACTTAAATTACATCCGCCACAGAGGACCCCGCGACACACACACACACACGCACGCACCCCCCAACACACACACACTAAGACTCCATCTCTCTCTCTCTCACACACACACAAACACACACACACGCAAGCATGCACGCCCCCCCCCCCACACACACTAAGACTCCATCTCTTCCCTCTCTCTCTCTCTCACACACACAAACTAAGACTCCATCTCTCTCTCTCTCTCTCTCTCACACACACAACACCATCTCTCTCTCCTCTCTCTCTCTCTCACACACACACTAAGACTCCATCTCACACACACATGCTCTAGGCGGAGCATTTGTTCCTACCACCCTTCATCCAACCTTACCCGTATGATAAACAATCACCTTTATTTACTTGCATAACATGGACAAATTCCACTTTACTTTAGTAGTCAGCAAACTTATCATCTGTACCCTTATAAAAAACGAGTTGGTGGTGATGGTGTGCCTGCCATCTTGTAATACAGACCGTATGATCTATATCTGAGGATAGAAAGCAAACTATGATAATTTTACAAAAGATACCGCACCTCTCTCCACATCATTATCTCTCGCAACCTCATTGCTCAGCAATTAAAAAAGGAATAAGTCTCTGGAACAATCTAGCATGCATGGTGGCCGCTGCCGCCTGCCGGCGCCGTCCATCCCCATGCCTCCCCATTCCGACCACCAGTCACCACACGCTCCACTCCTCCTCGCCTTATCTCTCATCTTTCATTTTTTCGATGACATTCTCGAGATACCAGTTTTCCGATAAAATTCTTGAGATATCATTAGTTTTTACACATGGGATTACTCCTGCATGGGTCAATCACAACAGGTGTTCTGTAAAAAATGCATATTGATGTTCCGTGCAATGCACGAGAATCTTGCTTGTAATTATATAACGCAAATCACGAGCAGGAAGTGACATTTTTTTGACACAACCACGTTAACATGGCCACGTAAATCACTAGCTAAAGTAAATACCATTATACTTATATCCCGATGCAAAAGGTTGAGTACATGTCCGAAGAGTAGAGTCGCACACACGCACTCTGTCTCTCAGAATCTCTCTCACACACACCAGTTACGTGACGCCCACTTAAGCAGACACGTATGTTACAATTTGTGCACCCGCGGGTACACGTGATGCTGCGCATTTATTTAAGCCGGAAGGCGAACCCAAACAGTAGCTGCATTCATTCCCCTCCCGCCGCCTCTTCTCTGGTCGCCGTCGCCCGGTAGCCATGGGCGCCGAAGGTAACAACATACGCCATACTCCCGCCGGAGCGGCGCTTTAATATGGAAATTTTAGTGGTCATGCATGCATCTTTTTGTGCTAGCACTCCTATATAAGGGTTGACCGGTCGCTTCCCGCGGATGTGCGGGCGGTGGAAGAGGAAGGAGAAGGGAAGCGGGCTGTGGAGTAACGTTTTTACCACAATTTCTTAGGAAACTGAGTGCAATAATTGAGTAGTTTTGCAAACTACCAGTACTACACCTGAAACGGTTCAAAACCTATACTCCCTTGCCAGCGCGCGCTTCTCGCGTGAAACGGTCAGCGTCGCCCTGGAGCGTCAGTGCCGCATTAATGCCCGGCCAGAGCGGAGGCGACCTCTCACTGCGCCGGCTTTGAAGTGGCGCGACGGCCGAGAGAGCGCCGCTTCCCGGTGCACGCGACTGCTGCGTCGAGACTGGCCATAGGCCCTATTTGGATCCATGGGTTAGAGTTAGTTTGAGCTAGTTGGGGCTCAAATAGCCCTAAACTATCCAAGCATGAGGGTTTAAATTGGAGCAAGTTGCACCGAACCCACCAAAAAAAACTATCCCACCCAAGAGGTGCTAACTGGAGATAGTTCTCATTGGGACCACTGAAAAATCACTTTTCTCTCTCCATGAAGTGCATTTATTGTCAATCTAACCCTGTCACCCAAACACCTCTTTGGCTACAGTTAGTTCAGGGTTAGTCATGAGTTAGTCTAACCTCTAGCTAAGTTAGAGTATCAAACAGGAGCAGTATAGGACATGCAAGTTGCTCAAAGCATACAGGCAAATTCGTACGTGAAAGGATTTTTTCTTTTTGAAAACGGAACGTGAAAGGAATTTTTTTTAGAATGCTCTTGGCATGTCGCTAACATGTGATAGTTAACCGACCTCAATAGACGGCAGAAACGCCAGCCCGCCGCACTTTGATAGAGACGAGGAGGGAGAAGCGATACAGGCTGCTGGATTACTAGAGATAGGTGTCGCACGGAAGCCAAGAAATATGGTGATAGCGTGGGTTAGCCATGTACTAGTATGATACTACACTGGGCTGCCGTGTTTCGTACTCTTCCAGTCCACTGTGGAGATGATTGGTTAATTTTATATCGCTGAATAATATTAAATATTATGAGTGCAGACGCTCCACCACGAGGTTCCTTGCTCCTTCTCGGTCGTCCGGAATCTATGTTCTTCCACTCTATTTTTTTACGTGAGCTTTGTTCATCCTTTTGCCAACACGCGAGACATCTAGCATCAAGGTGCACGTGTTATGCAAGGATCGTTCCATCTATATGAAGAACACGTGGGACTGGAACTACGAGACGAACATGTACCCAGGAGTGGACGTACGAACCTGAGTAATGTAGCGCAGTAAGTGAAGTAGAAAGGCACAAATGGTATGAACATGCGTGGCATATAGGGTGTGTTTGGTTGCGTTCTCGTCTCAGCATAGTTGTTCCCTCTTCATGCATGCTCAACTCAACACCCCTCTTCATGCATGCTTCTAGTGTATTTGTGCTAAACTAGTGTGGACTCATGCACCCTCCATACACTCTACCAAACACCCAAAAGTAGGTCGAGAAGGGAACTCTTGGGCGGCATTTGTCTCTTACTACGTACTACCACTAAATGTTGTACGTGCAATGCACGGTGATGTTATGGAGTACGTGCCTAAGTACTCTACTACTACTATATTAGTTGGAGGCACATATTAACTTTTATATTTGTTTACGTGTATGCCCCGAGACCTTCCAACTAGACGTGTCTTTCTCTCCAGGTCGCACTTTGTATCGTTCATACCACTAAGTACTACTACGTGTGGTCTCCGACCCAGAAGTGGAAGAAGTGGAGACGCTCTACCACGCTGTTTTTTACGCTGGGCTCTACCACTGTTCATGTCCCACTCCTTTCGCTGACGTGTGGGACATCCAGCACGTGCCGTGTTTGGCACCCTTCGTCGTAAGAGTTGAAACGCTAGCATTCATCAGAAATAAAAAATAATTATAAATCGGCAGTGATACTATTTTTTTGCGAACCAATCAGCAGTGATACTATACCACGCGGTTTCCTTGCTCCTCGATATCGGAAAGAATACTTCCGTTCGCCAACATGTGGGACGTCGACCATCCTGGTCCACTTGCCATGCACGCAGAACTCCAAGGGAGTCACCCAGGTCGTCGCGCCGCAGTAACAATGACTAATGAGCCGTCAAATCACAGGCCCACTTCCCACTTTGAAGTTGCTTGGACGAAGGAACCATCATGACTTCGTTGAATTCCGCTTCTTGAAGAAAACTACTGTACCAGCAGTACTGCTAGCTACAGTAGTTACTCCAACAGAGGCCTCCTTTCGTTCATAGGATAGGAATATGAAAATCATAGGAAGTGAGATGACATGCATCTCAATTCCTATAGAGAAAGAGATGCCATTTGATGCTTAGGATAGGAATTTTTCCATTTAGTCTAGGCTAATGTACTGGTAATTTGCTCTAAAAACTACAGTAGTAACTAGTAGTACTGGTACATGCTCGTACTCACACACACACACACACTAACTACTAGTACTACTACTTCTCACATGCTGGCCAGACGCCGTCGTTCTCCTTCCCGGCTTTGTCGGCGACACCCCAC
>NC_053023.1:716031681-716068323 GCF_003073215.2 Triticum urartu
ACGAGAGAGATAGAACACAAGCTATTCCCCGGTTTAATCAACTGCAATAGCATGCCATACAACAAAATTGAACAGAGATATTTGAGCATTTGTGTGGCATGGCAAGGTTCATCAACTAATTTCAACTTTGCTAAACAAATGGTGGATCAGGACTAAAATTTATCCTCATTCCAAGTCAACAGGCACCAAGATTAGACAGACTAATCAAAATATAGAGTATAGCTAGATGATCAGTGTGGTTATATTCTCAACAGCAACAGGAACAACCATGCCCAAAACAGAGAGGCAGAATGATGAACATAGCTAGCTCACCTGGGGCGGTCACCCGGTGGGCCAGAGCCGAAGGGGCGGGACGGGGGCTTGGCGGACTTCTTGAGGGTGTTGGGCACGATCTCAGACGGCAGGTTGAGGAAGGTGCGGAGGAACTCAATGCCGTCGTTGGTCAGGTACCAGTAGTAGTGCTGCCACGAGAAGGTCTCCCTGACGTACTCCTTGGACTTGAAGCTCTGCATGAGCTTGATGACCTCGAGGTTCGAGGCATCGACCTGGGGGTGCTTGGCCAGGTTGTAGTCCTTCTTGGCGTACAAGACTCCCTCTGCACACACATCACAATGGATTCATCGGTCAAATCCTTCAGACCATCCAAAGTAGTAGCATTCTTGGACACATCAATCAAAAGTTGAAATTCGCAGCAAGGAATTCAGTTAAGATGCTCAGACTATTGTAATAGTCAGTAGAATTCTTCAAGATTGCAGCTTGACATGAATAAGATTCTACAGTTAGGATGTCAGTGATGTCCTAACTGTCTAGATTCGAACCTTGCAGCAACCGCGCATCGGAGCGAACTCGCCGCGGTCAATGGGTGCCAAGAACACTGACGGAGCAACCTGGCCAAAACCCTACACAACACATGGATCGAACCCTACAGAAGAAGACTAACGAGATGGCATCTGGATCCTAACCACGGCCGGCACGGTGCGAAAAATGGGGGAGGGAGGGGGGAGGAGCTCACCCTGGAAGAGGTACTTGCAGATCTCGCGGCGGTTCTTCTTGGAGATGATCTGCAGAGGGAGACAAGGGAGGTCAGATTAGGGAGCTCTACCACCGGAGCAACCAACGGGGAGAGCGGACTCGGCTGGGGGGTGCTCACCATGGTGACGGGCGCCGGGGGCGGAGGGCGGGGACGGAGACGGCGGCGCCGCGGCGTGCAGGGGAACGGGAGGCGGAGCGCGGCTGCTGGGATGGAGGGAGAAACCCTAGCCGTCTGGGGGGTCGGTATATGTAGGGGCGCCGCCTGGGCCAAGAGGTGATGGGCTGGTGTGGCGGGCTTGCGTCTGGGCTTGTTGTTCTTGGGGCAGGTTTTGCCACTTTGCTCTGTGGTTTTGTGCAGGCCTGGCCGAGAAGACACACGGTGGCCCAGGTGCTCTCGGTAAACATTGAGATGACATGGGCTTTTGTCTCAGAAAAAAAAATGACATGGGTTTGTACTTCTACTTCCTGTATCAAAAAAATATGATTCGTGTATATGAGAAATGGTAAACCTGTGTCAACAAGTGCTTAGATGTATACCAAAGATGTACAATGGGTATGAAAACAGTAGACCTCAAAACATACATTTGAAAAAAATCTTAATCAATTATTTGAAAAAAGGTTAAGTATTAGAAAATATTTTATTTACCAAAAAATACACAATATGTATGAAAACGGTAGACATCATAACATATATTTGAAACAAATATTAATCACGTATTTGGGAAATGTATCTATCTACTACGCCTATAAAAAGAAGAGAGGGGCAGATTCAAACAATCACATCCATCCATTATCAAGATCTAATGGCCCTTAATCCTTCGGTGTTTAACGCTACCAACCACGCATTAAGCCAATCCATCGATCGCTAGCCCTGCCCCTCCTTAAAACAAAAACCGCTACCCGCACGACCGCACGACCTCTCGTCCCATTCTCCTCGTCTCGCACGTTCGCCGCCTCGTCGTTCCCCCCGCAGCCTCGCGCCGCCGTTAGCCGTAGACGCCGCCCGCTGCGCCCTTCGCCGCCTCCCGCAGCCGCGCCCTCCGCCGCGGGTCGCCACGGGAGCCGCCGCTGCAGGTTGTTGCGGGTCGCCCCGCGGGAGCCACCGCACCCTTAGCCCGACCGCCCAGCTTGGCGTCCGCCCCGCCGCCCGTCGTTCCTCTTCTGCTTCCCGGCGGCCTAATGCAAGTAAGTTTCTTTTACATTTTCCACCAAAGGGATTGAGCAAGTAGGTGGTAACAGATGAGCAATATATCGGCCACTCCTATCCTATTACTATTGTTGGAGATATTACTGTTGGGCGCAAACCGGCCTATCTGGGCCGGGTCAACTTCATCAGTAGTTCAAGAGTGCTAAAGCCCGAGAAGATAGATGAGGGCCTAAAGCCCATAGTCGGTTTAAGACTTGTAGCTGTAAACCGGCATTTGTATATAAACTTGTATTGTAAGTTAGGAATAAGGAGAGACCAATCCGGATACGAATATGGACCGGTGTTGGGACTTTGTGAACCGACGGGCGTCACCCGTGTATATAAGGGACGACCCGGCGGCGGTTCAAAGACAACAGACAACAACTCGAGACTTAGGCGAAGCTTGTTTGCTCCCTAGTCACCGAAACCCCATCAATTCCATCACAACTAGACGTAGGCTTTTACCTTCATCGAAGGGGCCGAACTAGTATAAACTCTCTTGCGTCCCTGTGTCCGCTTTAACCCCTTCAAGCTAACCCGTTGCGATGGCCTCCACGACTAAGTCCTTTCTCTAGGACATCTGCCATGACAAAACCACGACAGTTGGCGCCCACCGTGGGGCTATCGCACGATGGTTTCAAGTTCTTGGAGGCCGCTTTGAAGGACTCAAGGGCTACGCCGTGGGCCGGATGACTAAGAGTCGTCGCGGCAAGCTCTACATCGATGATGCAGGCTGGGGCCCCGAGGCCGGCTCAGTTGAGTACGGGTACCGGGTCCCCTTTGGTGGCATACACGTTTTCATCGGCAAGATCGGAGAACCGGGCCCTGAGCCGGACATCTGCATTGACCTCGTCGAAACGGCTCAGCGTGCACGATCTGCCCGGGTTAAACCGGCCGTGAAGCGTGCCTTCGTGGGAGTCATCCATGGAGGAGGACATGAGGACGGATCGGGATCTGGCGGCGAGACCGTCATTTACTCCGGCGATGAGTCATCCGGAGAAACCGAATCTCTTTATCAGCTACAAGATGGCCGGATTGGGGGCTGTTCCGATGGTGACAGTATTCCGGACCCCTCTGATCTACCCAACCGAGTTGGAATATTCATGGCTGGTACACAAGCAGCACTTCATTCTTCGACTGCTGCACCCAATAACCTCCGGTTCAGCAGCGGCGACAGCTGCTGGGGCAGGGAGCTCTGCGCGCCCGCCGGCTCAAGTTCTATCAGATCTATTTGATGCATTGGCTGTGCTTATGGCAGAGGCTAATCCGGCGGATCAGGAAGTCCACACGCGGAGATTGCAAAGGTGAAGGACAGATCACCTAGGCCAAGGCGGACCTGGCAGCTGAGGATGCCAGGATGACCGCAGAGCGGGCCGCTTTAGACGCACAAGCCTACAGGCTCATGTTGGACCAGAACGCGTCGCATGAAGTCATGAAGAGGAAGTACCGATCCCGTTTGCCTTCGGTTTTCGAGGCCAGAGACCTTTTCAACACCCCAGGAGCAGGAGCCAATAATCCGCTGGAGGTAAACCGGGCGGAAGCCCCTGCGACCGGCGCGTCGGTTCAGCCCCGTCGGATGGATCTGCCTCGTCAAAATACTGTTATACCTCAGGCTGTTTCAACACCTCCGGGTCACTACTCCAACCCGATGGACAATCTCGTTGCCGCTGCTGCACGGCTGGAGGCCATTCCAATTGAAGGTGACTCGCCGCAGGCAGTAGAGACGCGACGGGTCAAGGAGCTTCTGAGGACAGCTTTGGTTCAACAAGAAGCATACTCGTACAGCCGCGACCGGATCCACTCGACCCCCCGTCCAAGCCAGAGCTATAGCAGACATGTGGATGAACCGGCAGTGTCGAGTAATGAACGACGTGGAGCGCCCCGTGGCAACAACCCGGCGGGTGGTGCTGAGAACGCTCAGGAAATGGTGGACCGGGCCCGAGCGCGCAGGGAGGCCGAGTTAGCCGCATAGCATCAGGCTCGGCAGCTCACGCCGGTTCGTCCAACTATCTCGATCGAACCTGGTGTTACTTCTAGTTCTTTGGGGGTGCCTTGCCTTATCCCCGCTTTACGCAATGTGCGCCTGCCCAAGGATTTCAAAGGCCCGCGCAAAGTACCAAATTACACGGCGGATCAACCTCCAAAGACATGGGTGGAGAGCTATGAGATGGCCATGGAGATGCTTGATGTGGATGACGCGGCGTGTGCGAAATACTTCACCATGATGCTTGAAGGAACGGCCCGTACTTGGTTAAAAAGCTTGCCGGCTAATTCTATCAGTTCATGGGCCCGATTACGAGCCCGGTTTATCAGCAATTTCAAGGATACATGCAAACAGCCTATGTCGATAGTGGACTTAGCTGCCTGCGTCCAGGAGGAAGGAGAATCAACGACTCATTGGGTGCGCCGGGTTTCACAAGTGTTGCACTCATCAGACCGCATCAACGCTGACACCGCAGTATTAACCCTAGAAGGCAACTGCCGGTTTGGGCCCCTAAAGCTGAAGTTGGGACGGATGAAGAGTCATTGCACTGACATGGGGACCCTCATGGCTGCTTTGGTAAAGTATGCTGATTCTGATAGTACCAAGGATCCTGAATCTGATGATGACAAGGCAGGGAAGGGAAAGAAGAACAACAACTCCAAAGGTCAGCAGCATCACTGGGCAGGCAATGGTGGTGGAGGCAAGCGTAAAGCGGATGGCAATATGGACTTTGTGGCTAATACCAACACGCAGGACAATGGCCAGCGACGCAAGGGTAAACCGAAAAATCGCAGTGGGGCACCCAACCCTAACCCGGACCGCCTAAACTATCTGCTGAGCCAGCCCTGTCCAAGACATGGGACGAAGGAGGCGCCAACAAACCACCTTTGGAAGGATTGCTTCATTATGCAGGAGTTCAAGAATTCTAATGCTTTCCGGTATGATCACGGCTCCGGCGGTGGCTCAGGGTCCGGGCCGGGTTACGGTGGAGGAAATTCCGGTTCAGGATTTAATGGTAATCCGGGCGGACATAATAATCAAAATAGTTAGAACAACCAGGGTGGTTACAACCAACAGTAGCAACAGTCAGGTTACCAGAGCAACCCAAAGCAGTTGAGCAGTGGGCAGTACCATGTCTTCACCACTAGCTTGGACAAGCGAGACCGGAAGGTTCAGAGGCGGGCGGTCAACTCTGTTGAACCGGCCATACCCCGTTATCTACGCTGGTCTGAACAGCCAATCATATGGAGCAGAGAGGATCACCCTCCCTAGGTTGATAATCCGGGTCAGTTGGCTCTGGTGGTGGCGCCTCAGGTGGGAGGTTACAAGTTCACCAAGGTGCTCATGGATGGAGGGAGCAGCATTAATATCTTGTACTATGAGACCTTCCGTCGTATGGGACTAACAGATAAAAATCTCAAACCGTCCAATACGGTGTTCCACGGTGTAGTACCTGGCAAATCAGCATATCCTGTTGGTAAGATAGCTCTGGAAGTGGCCTTTGGGGATGATCATGATTCCAGGTCAGAGACATTGACATTTGAAGTGGTGAAAATCCAAAGTCCATATCACGCCCTGTTTGGGCGACCGGCCTACGCCAAGTTTATGGCACGGCCCTGTTATGTGTATTTGCAGCTCAAGATGCCGGGTCACAAGGGGACAATAACGGTTCACGGAAGCCGCAAAATCGCTTTGGAGTGCGAGGAAGGAGATGCGGCCTATGCAGAGTCGGTTTGTGCCACCGAGGAGCTGAAGTATTATAAGGACACTGTTGATCTGGCGGACATGACTCCATTAAAGAAGTCAACTACGGAGCATGATCCGGCCCTGAAGTTCAAATCGGCAGCAGAAACTAAGCTTGTTGACTTCGTACCTGGCGATTCGTCCAAGCAGTTCAGCATCAGTGCCAACTTGGATCCGAAATAGGAAAGCGCGCTCATCGAGTTCATCCGTGAGAATCGGGACATTTTTGCATGGAAGCCCTCTGACATGCCAGGTGTACCGAGGCAACTCGCTGAGCACACCCTTAATGTGGATCCTAAATACAAACCGGTGAAACAGTTCCTCCATCGGTTTAACGAAGAAAGACGCAAGGCGATTGGAGAAGAGGCAGCCAGGCTCTTAGCAGCTGGCTTTATTATTGAAGTTTTTCACCCTGAGTGGCTTGCCAATCCGGTGCTGGTCCTTAAGAAAAACGGCACCTGGCGCATGTGTGTGGATTACACAGATCTTAATAAGGCTTGTCCAGCAGATCCTTTTGCCCTCCCCCGTATTGATCAAATTATTGATGCTACGGCGGGTTGTGAGCGTTTAAGTTTTTTGGATGCATATTCTGGCTATCATCAGATCAAAATGGCAGTTAAGGACCAGGAGAAGACAGTATTCATAACTCCCTTTGGAGCCTTCTGCTATGTGTCTATGCCCTTTGGGCTCAAGAGTGCCCAGGCAACTTATCAACGGTGTGTGCAAAATTGTCTTCACAAGCAGATTGGCCGTAATGTACATGCTTACGTGGATGATATCGTGGTTAAATCCAGGAAGAAGGAGACTCTGATTGATGATTTGAAGGAAACCTCTGATAACCTGAGGACATACAAGATGATGCTTAATCCGGACAAGTGTGTCTTTGGTGTACCGGCAGGCAAGTTATTGGGTTTTCTGGTGTCCAATAGGGGAATTGAGGCTAATCCGAAGAAGATCACAGCCATCACCTCCCTGGCTAAACCGAAGTGTATCAATGATGTTCAACGCCTGGCAGGCCGGATTGCCGCGTTAAGCCGGTTTATCAGTCGTCTTGGTGAGAAGGCAATCCCTTTGTATCAGATGTTGAAGAAGACGGATCAGTTTGTCTGGAGTTCCGCTGCTGATGAAGCATTTGAGGACTTAAAGCGGCAATTGGCCAATCCGCCTGTGCTCGCCGCTCCCATTGACAAGGAGCCGTTACTGCTATATGTTGCTGCTAATGCTCGGGCGGTCAGCGTGGCTATTGTGGTGGAGCGAAAGGAGGCAGGTAAGGAGCATCTGGTTCAACGTCCGGTCTATTATATCAGCGAGGTACTCATTGAGTCCAAGCAAAGGTATCCGCATTGGCAGAAGCTGGTGTATGGAGTTTTTATGGCAAGCCGGAAGCTTAAACAATACTTCCAAGGGCACCCAATTACGGTGGTCAGTTCTGCTCCTTTGGGGGATATCATCCAGAACCGGGAAGCAACTGGCCGGATTGCCAAGTGGGCTATAGAGCTTGGGCCGCACGGTTTGAAGTATGTGCCTCGAACGGCGGTTTGTAGGATCGAAAGTATGTCTAGAGGGGGGTGATTAGACTACTTGACCAAATAAAAACTTAACCTTTTCCCAATTTTAGTTCTTGGTAGATTTTAGCTAATTTAGGACAAGTCAAGTAATCATCACATAATTCAAGCAAGCATGCAAAGAGTATATAGGCAGCGGAAAGTAAAGCATGCAACTTGCAAGAATGTAAAGGGAAGGGTTTGGAGAATTCAAACGCAATTGGAGACACGGATGTTTTTCCCGTGGTTCGGATAGGTGGTGCTATCCTACATCCACGTTGATGGAGACTTCAACCCACAAAGGGTAACGGTTGCGCGAGTCCACATAGGGCTCCACCCAAGGGTAACGGTTGCGCGAGTCCACACAGGGCTCCACCCACGAAGGGTCCATGAAGAAGCAACCACCCACAAAGGGTCCATGAAGAAGCAACCTTGTCTATCCCACCATGGCCATCGCCCACACAGGACTTGCCTCACTAGCGGTAGATCTTCACGAAGTAGGCGATCTCCTTGCCCTTACAAACTCCTTGGTTCAACTCCACAATCTTGTCGGAGGCTCCCAAGTGACACCTAGCCAATCTAGGAGACACCACTCTCCAAGAAGTAACAAATGGTGTGTAGGTAATGAACTCCTTGCTCTTGTGCTTCAAATGATAGTCTCCCCAACACTCAACTCTCTCTCATAGGATTTGGATTTGGTGGAAAGAAGATTTGAGTGGAAAGCAACTTGGGGAAGCTAGAGATCAAGATTCATATGGTAGGAATGGAATGTCTTGGTCTCAACACATGAGTAGGTGGTTCTCTCTCAGAACATATGAGTTGGAATGGTGTATGTGTTCTGATTGCTCTCTCCTCGAATGAAGAGTAGGTGGAGGGGTATATATAGCCTCCACACAAAATCCAACCGTTACACACAGTTTTCCAATCTCGGTGGGACCAAATCAACAAACTCGGTCGAACCGAAAATGTAAACCTAGTGACCGTTAGAGATTTTCGGTGGGACTGACATGCAACTCGGTATGACCGATATGGTTAGGGTTTGGGCATAACATAATCTCGGTGAGACCGATTACACAAACTCGGTGAGACCGAATTTGGTAATTAGCTAACCAGAGAGTTGGTCAGGCAAACTCGGTGGGACCGATTTGCTCTTTCGGTGAGACCGAAAAGTTACAAAGGGGAAACACTGAATTTACATTGCAATCTCGGTGGGACCGATTCGCTCTTTCGGTGAGACCAAAAAGTTACGAAAGGGAAACAGAGAGTTTGCAATCCCATCTCGGTGAGACCGAGATCCCTATCGGTAGGACCGAATTGCTAGGGTTTGGCAGTGGCTAATGATAAATGAAAACTCGGTGGCGCCGGATAGGAAGAATCGGTAGGACCGAGTTTGGCTTAGGGTTTAGGTCATATGTGGATATGGGAAAGTAGTTGAGGGTTTTTGGAGCATATCACTAAGCACATGAAGCAAGAGGCTCATTAAGCAACACCTCATCCCTCCTTGATAGTATTGGCTTTTCCTAAAGACTCAATGTGATCTTGGATCACTAAAATATAAAATGAAGAGTCTTGAGCTTTTGAGCTTGAGCCAATCCTTTGTCCTTAGCATTTTGAGGGTTCCACTTTCACATCCATGCCATGCCAATCATTGAGCTTTCCTGAAATAATCATCTTGGAATAGCATTAGCTCAATGAGCTATATGTTGTTATGAATTACCAAAACCACCTAGGGATAGTTGCACTTTCAATCTCCACCTAGGGATATTGTTGCAGGTCATTTTAAAGGCTATCAGGTGGACCACGTGGACTGGCGGAAAAATGAAGCGGCGGACGCCTTAAGCCGGCTGGGCTCTCAGCGCAAACCGGTCCCGCCCATTGTTTTTCTGGATGTGCTGCACAACCCGTCGGTCAAGATCCCTGGTGAAGCGGATTTGGCTATTCCTGATCCGGAGGCTCAATTGGTGGTAGCTCTTCATGTTATTCCGGATTGGACGCTTCCTTACCTGGCGTATAAGAACCGGGGTGAGTTACCAGAGGATGAGACTCTGGCCCGACAGATAATCCAGCGATCCAAGTCCATGACTATTATCAACGGCGAGTTGCATCATTGCAGTGTGTCAGGGGCGTTTCAACGCTGTGTGTCTCCTGAAGAAGGCCGTGAAATTTTGCGTGAGATCCACGAAGGAGATTGTGGTCACCACGCCGATTCAAAATCTCTGGTGGCTAAAGCGTTTCGCCATGGCTTCTATTGGTTAACTGCTCATGCTGATGCGGAGGATCTAGTCAGACGATATGATGGTTGCCAAAAGTTTTCAAGACGTGCTCATGTGCCGGCTCAAGAACTAAGAATGATTCTAATTACTTGGCCGTTTGCGACTTGGGGGCTGGATATGGTTGGACCTTTCAAAAGGTCCAAAGATAAGAAGACCCACCTCCTGGTGGCGGTTGACAAGTTTACAAAGTGGGTGGAGGCAGAACCTGTTAGCAAGTGTGATGCGGCCACGGCGGTTCAGTTCATTAAAAAAGTGATTTTCCGGTTTGGCTTTCCACACAGTATCATCAGAGATAATGGTACCAATTTGTCTAAAGGTGCCATGAAGGAGTTCTGCGAACGGGAGCACATCCGGCTCGATGTTTCATCGGTGGCACACCCATAGTCCAATGGTCAAGCAGAAAGGGCTAATCAAGAGATCTTGAGAGGCATCAAGCCCCGGCTTATGGTTCCTTTGCAGAGAACACCGGGTTGTTGGGTAGAAGAGTTACCATATGTGTTATGGAGCATCAATACTACACCCAACAGATCAACAAGATATACACCGTTCTTCATGGTTTACAGAGCGGAGGCGGTTCTCCCCAGTGATATCCGTCATGATTCACCCCGTGTGGCAGCTTATGTTGAAGCGGACAATTAGACAACACGACAAGCCGCTTTGGACATGTTGGATGAAGAATGTGACGTAGCAGTTGCCCGCTCGGCGATTTACCAACAGGATCTTCGTCGTTATCACAGTCGCCGAGTCAGAACCAGAACCTTTCAGGAAGGAGATTTGGTGCTTCGGCTCATCCAAGATCAGACTGATATGCATAAGCTATCCCCACCTTGGGAGGGGCCTTTCGTGGTCAGCAAGAATCTGCACAACGGGTCATACTATCTAATCGATATTCGAGAGCATAAAGACTCACGTACATCAGAGGAGGAGACCAACAGGCCGTGGAACATAGCTCATCTTCGGCCTTACTATACCTGAGCCATTGGCTCTACTTATGTACATATTACGATGATGTATATATTATGACTAAATATAATAAACTGGAACCTCAGCTAAAGCGGGGTATCTGTTCTTTTACATCATGTGTGGTTACACGGAGTTGTTCTAAAGCGGCCTCCGGTTTACCCCTTGAGTTAGCTTTTCAAAAGCATCATGTTATATCACTTGGGGGCTTGGTCGTGTCGAACCAATGCAATACCTCTTGATAGCGAGAGCCACCAGATCACTTGGGGACTTGGTCACGTCTGAACCAGTCATGCCTCTTGATCGGCCTAAGGCCACAGAATCACTTGGGGGCTTGGTCGAACCCGAACCATTGCCATGCCACTTGATCGGCATAAATGCCACAGTTTCATTTGGGGACCTGGCTGACTTGAACCATAGCTACACCTATCGGGAGCTTGGTCGTGTTCGACCATGGTAACGCCATCTGATCAGCTCAAATAAGCCTCTTTTTGCAAACGGTTTTGTCATTGCCTTTGCTTCACACTTTTCTTTGAAAGATATTTCTTTCTTTTTATTGCGTTTTTTAAACCGACAAAGTTTTAAACCGGTTCACACTGTCAATTGACGGAACATGGTCCATTTTTGATCCGGCGACTATTTGCTCGGTTTGATTTTTTTGTTAACATCCTATTATGGAGTAACACGGTGTTTATTATAACCCGGCACGGTTTACATGGTAAACCGGCATCATATATATAGGAGTTGCTATCTCCTCCGACAGTGTGGGTTTATAAAACTCCGCTTCAAGATTGGCCAAGCCAACTTCACGCTCAACGATGGCAGGTATTATGTATCTAAAAAATTTGGTCATATACTTAAAAATTTCGGATGTTTTGATTTCATGTATGCAGACATCATATTCCGCCTGACGGTACAACCGTGGTGGCACTTTAAGATTTTTTATTGCAGAAAGTACTTTGGAAATTTCATCACCCAAAGGAAGAGCAAGTTGCAGTAATTATGCATGAAGGCATATCAACATCAAAAGTATCAGCTAGCCTATTACAAGGCAACACGGTGCCCATAATAAGATCATTGTTTTTCGCAAGGGAGAAGCAGTTTTAAACCGGCTTCCGGTTCAAGCTTGGCCACCAGCCTGGCTGATGGTTGTGGATCATCCCGCGCCGCTTCAGCTTCAGTTTCTCTACCCAGCGGCTGGAAATCAACAGTTGTCCAGTCGATTCCCATTAATGCTTGAAAGACAGCTTCATCATGGATCAGCAATGACGGGTCAATATCGGGAGCGTAAGTATGCTTACGGATTGGAGGGATAAGATTTTCCGATTCATGAATTGGTGCAGCTATTCGCTTGTTTTGATTGTCATATTGGGCTTGATAATGAGACAAGTCTGCTTCTTCAGCCAATTGACAAGCTAGCGGACGCACTCCCGGTTTATTGCTCGCAGATCCGCTTCACAAACTCTGACCCGTCTTCCTTCAAGCTGGGATAGCCCGAGCCGCTTCAATAGGATCAAAATCATGTTGGGGAACGTTGCAGAAAACAAAAAATTTCCTACGGTTTCACCAAGATCCATCTATGAGTTCATCTAGCAACAAGTGATCGGATTGCATCTACATACCTTTGTAGATCACGCGCGGAAGCGTTCAAAGAACGGGGATGAGGAAGTCGTACTCGACGTGATCCAAATCACCGGAGATCCTAGCGTCGAACGAACGGCACCTCCGTGTTCAACACACGTACGGTCAGCGTGACATCTCCTCCTTCTTGATCCAACAAGGGGGGAGGAGAGGTTGATGAAGATCCCGCAGCACGACGACGTGGTGGTGGATGCAACAGTCACTGCAGCAGGGCTTCGCCGTTCTTCTGCGAGAGGGAGAGGTGTAGCAGGGGAGAGGGAGGCGCCAAGAGTCAAGGGTGCGGCTGCCCCTCCCTCCCCCCTTTATATAGGCTCCCCAAGGGGGGCGCTGGCCCTAGGAGATGGGATCTCCTAGGGGGGCGGCGGCCAAGGGGTGGAGTGCCCCCCAAGCCAGGTGGGGCGCCCCCCCACCCTAGGGTTCCCAACCCTAGGCGCATGGGGTGGGCCAAAGGGGGCGCACCAGCCCACTATGGGCTGGTTCCCCTCCCCACTTCAGCCCATGGGGCCCTCCGGGATGGGTGGCCCCACCTGGTGGACCCCCGGGACCCTTCCGGTGGTCCCGGTACAATACCGGCGACCCCCGAAACTCTCCCGATGGCCGAAACTGCACTTCCTATATATAATTCTTCACCTCTGGACCATTCCGGAACTCCTCGTGACGTCCGGGATCTCATACGGGACTCCGACCAACTTTCGGGTTACTGCATATTCATATCTCTACAACCCTAGCGTCACCGAACCTTAAGTGTGTAGACCCTACGGGTTCGGGAGACATGTAGACATGACCGAGACGGCTCTCCGGTCAATAACCAACAGCGGGATCTGGATACCCATGTTGGCTCCCACATGCTCCTCGATGATCTCATCGGATGAACCACGATGTCGAGGATTCAAGCAACCCCGTATACAATTCCCTTTGTCAGTCGGTACGTTACTTGCCCGAGATTCGATCGTCGGTATCCCAATACCTCATTCAATCTCGTTACCGGCAAGTCACTTTACTCGTACCGTAATGCATGATCCCGTGACCAGACACTTGGTCACTTTGAGCTCATTATGATGATGCATTACGGAGTGGGCCCAGAGATACCTCTCCGTCATACGAAGTGACAAATCCCAGTCTTGATCCGTGTCAACCCAATAGACACTTTCAGAGATACCCGTAGTATACCTTTATAGTCACCCAGTTAAGTTGTGACGTTTGGTACACCCAAAGCATTCCTACGGTATCCGGGAGTTACACGATCTCATGGTCTAAGGAAAAGATACTTGACATTGGAAAAACTCTAGCAAACGAACTATACGATCTTGTGCTATGTTTAGGATTGGGTCTTGTCCATCACATCATTCTCCTAATGATGTGATCTCGTTATCAATGACATCCAATGTCCATAGTCAGGAAACCATGACTATCTGTTGATCAACGAGCTAGTCAACTAGAGGCTTACTAGGGACATGTTGGTGTCTATGTATACACACATGTATTACGATTTCCGGATAACACAATTATAGCATGAATAAAAGACAATTATCATGAACAAGGAAATATAATAATAATGCTTTTATTTTTGCCTCTAGGGCATATTTCCAACAGTCTCCCACTTGCACTAGAGTCAATAATCTAGTTACATTGTGATGAATCGAACACCCATGGAATTCTGGTGTTGATCATGTTTTGCTCTAGGGAGAGGTTTAGTCAACGGATCTGCTACATTCAGGTCCGTATGTACTTTACAAATATCTATGTCTCCATCTTGAACATTTTCACGAATGGAGTTGAAGCGACGCTTGATGTGCCTGGTCTTCTTGTGAAACCTGGGCTCCTTGGCAAGTGCAATAGCTCCAGTGTTGTCACAGAAGAGTTTGATCCCCGACGCATTGGGTATGACTCCTAGGTCGGTGATGAACTCCTTCACCCAAATTGCTTCATGCGCTGCCTCCGAGGCTGCCATGTACTCCGCTTCACATGTAGATCCCGCCACACGCTTGCTTGCAACTGCACCAGCTTACTGCCCCACCATTCAAAATATACACGTATCCGGTTTGTGACTTAGAGTCATCCAGATCTGTGTTGAAGCTAGCATCGACGTAACCCTTTACGACGAGCTCTTCGTCACTCCATAAACGAGAAACATTTCCTTAGTCCTTTTCAGGTACTTCAGGATATTCTTGACCGCTGTCCAGTGTTCCTTGCCGGGATTACTTTGGTACCTCCTACCAAACTTACGGCAAGGTTTACATCAGGTCTGGTACACAGCATGGCATACATAATAGAACCTATGGCTGAGGCATAGGGGATGACACTCATCTCTTCTATATCTTCTGCCGTGGTCGGACATTGAGCTGAGCTCAATTTCACACCTTGTAACACAGCAAGAACCCCTTCTTAGATTGATCCATATTGAACTTCTTCAATATCTTATCAAGGTATGTGTTTTGTGAAAGACCTATGAGGCGTCTTGATCTATCTCTGTAGATCTTGATGCCTAATATATAAGCAGCTTCTCCAAGGTCCTTCATTGAAAAACTCTTATTCAAGTAGGCCTTAATGCTGTCCAAAAGTTCTATATCATTTCCCATCAAAAGTATGTCATCTACATATAATATGAGAAATGCTACAGAGCTCCCACTCACTTTCTTGTAAACGCAGGCTTCTCCATAAGTCTGCATAAACCCAAACGATTTGATCATCTCATCAAAGCGAATGTTCCAACTCCGAGATGCTTGCACCAGCCCATAAATCGAGCGTTGGAGCTTGCACACCTTGTCAGCATTCTTAGGATCGACAAAACCTTCCGGCTGCATCATATACAATTCTTCCTTAAGGAAACCATTAAGGAATGCTGTTTTGACGTCCATTTGCCATATCTCATAATCGTAGAATGCGGCAATTGCTAACATGATTCGGACGGACTTCAGCTTCGCTACGGGTGAGAAAGTCTCATCGTAGTCAACCCCTTGAACTTGCCGATAACCCTTAGCGACAAGTCGAGCTTTATAGATGGTAACATTACCATCCGCGTCCGTCTTCTTCTTAAAGATCCATTTATTTTCTATGGCTCGCGTCTCAACGGGCAAGTCAGTCAAAGTCCATACTTCGTTTTCATACATGGATCCTATCTCGGATTTCATGGCTTCCAGCCATTTGTCGGAATCCGGGCCCGCCATCGCTTCTTCATAGTTTCGAAGGTTCACCGTTGTCCAACAACATGATTTCTAAGACAGGTTGCCGTACCACTCTGGTGCGGAACGTGTCCTAGTGGACCTACGAAGTTCAGTAGCAACTTGATCTGAAGTTTCATGATCATCATCATTAACTTCCTCTCTAGTCAGGTGCAGGCACCTCAGGAACATTTTCTTGAGTTGCGCTACTTATCGGTTCAAGAGGTAATACTTCATCAAGTTCTACTTTCCTCCCACTTATTTCTTTCGAGAGAAACTCTTTCTCTAGAAAGGATCCATTCTTGGCAACAAAGATCTTGCCTTCGGATCTGAGGTAGAAGGTTATACCAATAGTTTCTTTAGGGTATCCTATGAAGACGCATTTTTCCGATTTGGGTTCGAGCTTTTCAGGTTGAAGTTTCTTGACATAAGCATCGCATCCCCAAACTTTTAGAAATGACAGCTTAGGTTTCTTCCCAAACCATAGTTCATACGGTGTCGTCTCAACGGATTTCGACGGAGCCCTATTTAAAGTGAATGCGGCAGTCTCTAAAGCATAGCCCCAAAATGATAGCGGTAGATCGATAAGAGACATCATAGATCGCACCATATCCAATAGAGTGCGATTACGACGTTCGGACACACCATTACGCTGAGGTGTTCCAGGCGGCGTGAGTTGTGAAACTATTCCACATTTTCTTAAGTGTGTGCCAAATTCGTGACTCAAGTATTCTCCCCCACGATCTGATCGCAAGAACTTGATTTTCTTGTCACGTTGATTCTCAACCTCGCTCTGAAATTCCTTGAACTTTTCAAAGGTCTCAGACTTGTGTTTCATTAAGTAGACATACCCATATCTACTCAAGTCATCAGTGAGGGTGAGAACATAACGATAGCCACCGCGAGCCTCAACACTCATTGGACCGCACACATCAGTATGTATGATTTCCAATAAGTTGGTTGCTCGCTCCATTGTTCCTGAGAACGGAGTCTTGGTCATTTTACCCATGAGGCATGGTTCGCACATGTCAAATGATTCGTAATCAAGAGACTCCAAAAGCCCATCTGCATGGAGCTTCTTCATGCGTTTGATACCTATGTGACCAAGGCGGCAGTGCTACAAGTATGTGGGACTATCATTATCAACCTTACATCTTTTGGTATTCACACTATGAATATGTGTAGCATTACGCTCGAGATTCATTAAGAATAAACCATTCACCATCGGAGCATGACCATAAAACATATCTCTCATATAAATAGAACAACCATTATTCTCGGATTTAAATGAGTAGCCATCTCGAATTAAACGAGATCCTGATACAATGTTCATGCTCAAAGCTGGCACTAAATAACAATTATTGAGGTTTAAAACTAATCCCGTAGGTAAATGTAGAGGTAGCATGCCGACGGCGATCACATCGACCTTGGAACCATTCCCGACGCGCATCGTCACCTCGTCCTTCGCCAGTCTCCGCTTATTCCGCAGCTCCTGCTTTGAGTTACAAATGTGAGCAACCACACCGGTATCAAATACCCAGGAGCTACTACGAGTACTGGTAAGGTACACATCAATTACATGTGTATCACATATACCTTTGGTGTTGCCGGCCTTCTTGTCCGCTAAGTATTTGGGGCAGTTCCGCTTCTAGTGACCACTTCCCTTGCAATAAAAACACTCAGTCTCGAGCTTGGGTCCATTCTTTGGCTTCTTCCCGGCAGCTTGCTTACCGGGCGCGGCAACTCCCTTGCCGTCCTTCTTGAAGTTCTTCTTACCCTTGCCTTTCTTGAACTTAGTGGTTTTATTCACCATCAACACTTGATGTTCCTTTTTGATTTCCACCTCTGCTGATTTCAGCATTGAATATACCTCAGGAATGGTCTTTTCCATCCCCTGCATATTGAAGTTCATCACAAAGCTCTTGTAGCTCGGTGGAAGCGACTGAAGGATTCTGTCAATGACCGCGTCATCCGGGAGATTAACTCCCAGCTGAGTCAAGCGGTTATGCAACCCAGACATTTTGAGTATATGCTCACTGACAGAACTATTTTCCTCCATCTTACAACTGAAGAACTTGTCGGGGACTTCATATCTCTCGACCCGGGCATGAGCTTGGAAAACCATTTTCAGCTCTTCGAACATCTCATATGCTCTGTGTCTCTCAAAACGCTTTTGGAGCCCCGGTTCTAAGCTGTAAAGCATGCCGCACTGAACGAGGGAGTAATCATCAGCACGTGACTGCCAAGCGTTCATAACGTCTTGGTTCTCTGGTACAGGTGTGTTACCTAGCGGTGCTTCTAGGACATAATCTTTCTTGGCAGCTATGAGGATGATCCTCAGGTTCCGGACCCAGTCCGTATAGTTGCTGCCATCATCTTTCAGCTTGGTTTTCTCTAGGAATGCGTTGAAGTTGAGGACAACGTGGGCCATTTGATCTACAAGACATATTGTAAAGATTTTAGACTAAGTTCATGATAATTAAGTTCATCTAATCAAATTACTCAATGAACTCCCACTCAGATAGACATCCCTCCAGTCATCTAAGTGAAACATGATCCGAGTTAACTAGGCCGTGTCCGATCATCACGTAAGACGGACTAGCCAACATCGGTGAACATCTACATGTTGATCGTATCTTCTATACGACTCATGCTCGACCTTTCGGTCTTCCGTGTTCCGAGGCCATATCTGTACATGCTAGGCTCGTCAAGTCAACCTAAGTGTATTCTGTGTGTAAATCTCGCTTACACTTGTTGTATTCGAATGTTAGAATCTATCACACCCGATCATCACGTGGTGCTTCGAAACAACGAACCTTCGCAACGGTGCACAGTTAGGGGGAACACTTTCTTGAAATTATTACGAGGGATCATCTTATTTAAGCTACCGTCGTTCTAAGCAAATAAGATGTAAAACATGATAAACATCACATGCAATCAAATAGTGACATGATATGGCCAATATCATTTGCTCCTTTTGATCTCCATATTCGGGGCTCCATGATCATCATTGTCACCGGCATGACACCATGATCTCCATCATCGTGTCTTCTTGAAGTTGTCTCATCGTCTATTACTTCTACTACTATGGCTAACGGTTTAGCAATAAAGTAAAGTAATTACGTGACATTATATGTTGACACGCAGGTCACAAATAAATTAAGACAACTCCTATGGCTCCTACCAGTTGTCATACTCATCGACATGCAAGTCGTGATTCCTATTACAAGAACATGATCATCTCATACATCACATATATCATTCATCACATCCTTTGGCCGTATCACATCACAAAACACTTGCTGCAAAAACAAGTTAGACGTCCTCTAATTGTTGTTGCAAGTTTTTACGTGGCTGCTATAGGATTCTAGCAAGAACGTTTCTTACCTACGCCAAAACCACAACGTGAATTGCCAATTTCTATTTACCCTTCATAAGGACCCTGTTCATCGAATCCGATCCGACTAAAGTGGGAGAGACAGACACCCGCCAGCCACCTTATGCAACTAGTTCATGTCAGTCGGTGGAACCAGTCTCACGTAAGCGTACGTGTAAGGTCGGTCCGGGCCGCTTCATCCCACAATGCCGCCGAATCAAGATAAGACTAGTAACGGCAAGATAATTGACAATATCGACGCCCACAACTACTTTGTGTTCTACTCGTGCATAGAAACTACGCATAGACCTAGCTCATGATGCCACTGTTGGGGAACGTAGCAGAATTTTAAAATTTTCTACGCATCACCAAGATCAATCTATGGAGTCATCTAGCAACGAGGGAGAGACGAGTGCATCTACATACCCTTGTAGATCATGCGCGAAAGCGTTCAAGAGAACGGGGTTGATGGAGTCGTACTCGTCATGATCCAAATCACCGATGACCTAGTGTCGAACGGATGGCACCTCCGCGTTCAACACACGTATGGTTGGGAAGACGTCTCATCCTTCTTGATCCAGCAAGGGGGAAGGAGAGGTTGATGAAGATCCAGCAGCACGACGGCGTGGTGGTGGATGCAGCAGGATCCCGGCAGGGCTTCGCGAAGCGCAAGCGGGGAGGAGAGGTGTTACGAAGGGAGAGGGAGGCGCCAAGAGCAAGGGGTGTGGCTGCCCTCCCTCCCCCCTCTTTGTATAGGGGCCTTGGGGGGGCCGTGTAACGCCCCGAGACCGATGTGCCAGGTGTCCTCCAGTTATTCGCTGTTGTTGCCTTGTCATTTGCTTGCGTGTTGCATCTTATCATGTCATCATGTGCATTGCATTATCATGTTTTCAAAACTTGCATTCGTCCTGGTTCTTCGAGTTCTCTCCGTTGTCCGTTGTGAGCCCAACCACACTTGCACGCGCCCGCAGCATGTCCGAAATAGTATTTTTTAAGTGGCGGGATAATGTTCTCGGAATGAGATGAGACTTGACGTGTGGTCTTATTATAGTGTAGATAGACCGCCTGTCAAGTTTCATCGCATTCGGAGATCGTTTGATGCCCCAACGGATAACTATAGCGGCAATATAGCCGGTCTAACGTCGGACCTTTTCGGTCTCCAGAAACAGATGCCGGGCCTCCCTCTCTTCTCTTCTCTCAGCTCGAGACCGTCTACACAGCCCACTACCTACCGCCAGGCCCAACCTAACCTCTCTCGTTAGCCCACGGCCCTCCTCGCGCGCGTCCGAAAGTTGTCCCGGACCCGACCCGGACAGTCGTCACCGTCGTGTCCAGATCATCCCCAAACATCTACAAAATGTCTCCGTTTTCTTATTCGATCTCCCTAGCCTGTTTATTCGAGACCGTCCGATTATTATCGGAGGACCCGAGTATCCCCTAAACTAACCCACCTACTATATATATAGTCTATCCCTAGTCCATTTTGGACAACCCTAATTTTTTAGGATCCTCCCAGCCGCCGCTGCCGCACCCATTTCCCACCCCGGGATCCTCTCATTCCCCCGGACCAACCATCAGCCACACCCAGATCCAATCCATCCATCCCATCGACCCATCTCGAGTCAACGAACACCGATGCTCAAACCCTCAGGAGCCTGAGCTCCACCTCCTCGCCCACCATCCCCGTCTCCTGGATCCCAATGCACCCGAGCTCTCTACTGCTCCTTGCGCCAACAACCACCGGAGCGCAGCCGCCCTTCCGCCGCCGTCGAGCAACGGCTGTGACCGACCTCGACCTCCAGGCCGCCGGCGCCTCTGCTTCAAGGACCTCCTCGTCCCCAACCAAGAGCGCCATCCGGTCCCGAGCACCACGCCATGGCCCTGCCGTCAAGGCTGCTCACGTCCCCTCTGTCCCGTCGCCTGGATCACGCGCCGCAAGTTCCCTATCTCCAGCGCCGCCGCACCTTGGAGCAGACTTGGTGGCTTCGTCCTTCTCTGAATCCCGCCGTCTTCTCTCTACTCTCTGGCTCACTTCATCTCTCTTCCTTTCTGGTTCTACAGAGACCTCCCCATGGATCCTCGTGGCCGAGCTCTCCCCGTCGCCAGTTGCCTCGCCGACCCGCCGCTTCTCACGCCTGCGACCCCACCATCTCGCCTTCGCCCGCTGCCATCTCTTCCCCGGAGGTCCGCCGTCGCGCCCCTTTTTTGCCCGAGCGAGACGAGCAGCGCAGCCCGATCCGCGTCGCGCGCGTTGACCACGGCCCCCGCACCCCCTCGTTCGGTCCAGCAAGGCCCAACGGCGACCGACCCAGCCGTGCCCTTCAGCAACCCCAGTACACCACCAAGCCGGACTCAAGGCCCAATTGAGGCCTAGTCCACCCCAGTTTTGCCCAGATCTTTTTTTTAACTGCGATTTAATCAATTTCCAGGGTTCTGCAGTTTTACAGAAAACCCCCCTAGTTTCATACATTTAATAACTTCACAACCGTGCATCGGATCTAAATAAATTATATATGAAAGTTGCTTAGAATTTTGTCTAGTTTCATAATATGTCATTTTCATCCATGTTCAAAATGTTTAAAATGATGTTTGATTAAATTTGCTCCTATGCCATGTTAAAATATGATTTAATTCATAACTAATTAACCGTAGCTCCGAATCTAACAAACTTTATATGTAAATGGGATAGAATTTTGCCTAGTTTAACATGGTGGCATCATCTTGCATGTTTAATAACTATAAAATATGGTTTAGGACAGAACAGGACCTAACCTAATATATGCACATGAGGAGTTTCCGGATTTGTTGTTTGTTGTTCCCGGCCTCATTTAAACTTGACTAGATAGGTAGTTTTTCTTTGCTTCACCCTCTTGCCATGTTTAACAACATTTAATATTGTTGGGTACATAAACAAGATCGAACTAAATAATTGGTGTGGTGTTCCGTCAATATGCAACTCGTTGCATATTGAGCTCCACTTAATTTGTAGGATTGTTTGTGCACTTTGCCATGCCATGCATATTTAAACCGGACATGCATCATACTTGGTTGTGCATCATGCCATGATTATGTGATGGTTGTTTACTATGTTGTTTGCTTCTTTCCGGTGTTGCTTCTTCGGGTTGGTTCCGGTAACGTCGTGTTGTGAGGACCCGTTCATCTACGTTCCGTTTGTCTTCTTCATGGACTCATTCTTCTTCCTTGCGGGATTTCAGGCAAGATGATCATACCCTCGAAATCACTTCTATCTTTGCTTTGCTAGATGCTCACTCTTTTGCTATGCCTATGCTGCGATACCTACCACTTGCTTATCATGCCTCCCATATTGTTGAACCAAGCCTCTAACCCACCTTGTCCTAGCAAACCGTTGATTGGCTATGTTACCGCCTTGCTCAGCCCCTCTTATAGCGTTGTTAGTTGCAGGTGAAGATTGAAGTTTGTTCCTTGTTGGAACATGGAGATGTTGTTCCTTGTTGGAACATGTTTACTTGTTGGGATATCACAATATATCTTATTTAATTAATGCATCTATATACTTGGTGAAGGGTGGAAGGCTCGGCCTTATGCCTGGTGTTTTGTTCCACTCTTGCCGCCCTAGTTTCCGTCATATCGGTGTTATGTTCCCGGATTTTGCGTTCCTCACGCGGTTGGGATATTATGGGAACCCCTTGACAGTTCGCCTTAAGTAAAGCTCTTCCAGCAATGCCCAACATTGGTTTTACCATTTGCCACCTAGCCTTTTCTTTCCCTTGGGTCGGCCAGCCCAAGGGTCATCTTTATTCACCCCCCCCCCCCTGGGCCAGTGCTCCTCTGAGTGTTGGTCCACCTTGTCAGCCGCCGATGGCCACCAGGGGCAACTCTGGGCTGGCCTACCGGAAGTTTAGACAATCCGGTGTGCCCTGAGAAAGAGATATGTGCAGCTCCTATCGGGATTTGTCGGCACATTCGGGCGGTGTTGCTGGTTTAGTTTTACCCTGTCGAAATGTCTTGTTGTACCGGGATACCGAGTCTGATCGGAACGTCTCGGGTGGAGGTCTATTCCTTCGTTGACCGTGAGAGCTTGTCATGGGCTAAGTTGGGACACCCCTGCAGGGATTTGAACTTTCGAAAGTCGTGCCCGCGGTTATGGGCAGATGGGAATTTGTTAATGTCCGGTTGTAGAAAACCTGAAGTCGACCTTAATTAAAATGAATCAACCGCGTGTGTAACCGTGATGGTCTCTTTCCGGCGGGGTCCGGGAAGTGAACACGGTGTTGGAGTTATGCTTGACGTAGGTTGTTTAGGATCACTTCTTGATCATACTTTTATCGACCGTGCTTTGCCTTCTCTTCTCGCTCTCATTTGCGTATGTTAGCCACCATATATGCTAGTCGCTTGCTGCAGCTCCACCTCTTACCTTTACCTTACCCATAAGCTTAAATAGTCTTGATCGCGAGGGTGCGAGATTGCTGAGTCCCTATGGCTCACAGATACTTCCAAAACCAGCTTGCAGGTGCCGATGAGTCCGTGCAGATGACGCAACCAAGCTCAGGAGGAGCTCGTTGAAGATCTTGTCCTTTGTGTTGTTTCGTTCTAGTTGATCAGTAGTGGAGCCCAGTTGGGGTCGATCGAGGACCTTTGTCGCATTTGGGGTTCTTCTTTTATTTTGGTTCTGTAGTCGGACCTTGATTGTATTTGGATGATGTAATGCTTTATTCATGTAATTGTGTGAAGTGACGATTGTAAGCCAACTATGTATCTTTTCCCCTATTGTATTACACGGGTTGTGTGAAGATTACCTCACTTGTGACATTGCTTTCAATGCGGTTATGCCTCTAAGTCGTGCTTCGACACGTGGGAGATATAGCCGCATCGAGGGCGTTATACGCCGGCCCTAGGAGATGGATCTCCAAGGGGGCGGCGGCCAAGGGGTGGCTTCCCCCCCCCCTCCCCCCAAGCCAAGTGGGGGGCGCCCCCACCCCTAGGGTTTCCCAACCCTAGGCGCAGGGGAGGCCCAAGGGGGGGTGCACCAGCCCATTAGGGGCTGGTTTCCCTCCCAATTCAGCCCATGGGGCCCTCCGGGATAGGTGGCCCAACCCGGTGGACCCCCGGGACCCTTCCGGTGGTCCCGATACGATACTGGCGACCCCCAAAACCTTCCCGATGGCCGAAACTGGACTTCCTATATATAAATCTTTACCTCCAGACCATTCCAGAACTCCTTATGACGTCCGGGATCTCATCCGGGACTCCGAACAACTTTCGGGTTACTGCATACTAATATCTCTACAACCCTAGCGTCACCGAACCTTAAGTGTGTAGACCCTACGGGTTCGGGAGACATGCAGACATGACCGAGACGCCTCTCCGGTCAATAACCAACAGCGGGATCTGGATACCCATGTTGGCTCCCACATGCTCCACGATGATCTCATCGGATGAACCACGATGTCGAGGATTCAATCAATCCGTATACAATTCCCTTTGTCAATCGGTACGTTACTTGCCCGAGACTCGATCGTCGGTATCCCAATACCTCGTTCAATCTCGTTACTGGCAAGTCACTTTACTCGTGCCGTAATGCATGATCCCGTGATAAACCACTTGGTCACATTGAGCTCATTATGATGATGCATTACCGAGTGGGCCCGGAGATACATCTCCGTCATACGGAGTGACAAATCCCAGTCTCGATTCATGCCAACCCAACAGACACTTTCGGAGATACCTGTAGTGTACCTTTATAGTCACCCAGTTACGTTGTGATGTTTGGCACACCCAAGGCACTCCTACGGTATCCGGGAGTTGCACAATCTCATGGTCTAAGGAAATGATACTTGACATTCGAAAAAGCTACAACAGACGAACTACACGATCTTTGAGCTATGCTTAGGATTGGGTCTTGTCCATCACATCATTCTCCTAATGATGTGATCTCGTTATCAATGACATCCAATGTCCATAGTCAGGAAAGCATGACTATCTTTTGATCAACGAGCTAGTCAACTAGAGGCTCACTAGGGACGTGTTGTGGTCTATGTATTCACACATGTATTACAATTTCCGGATAACACAATTATAGCATGAACAATAGACAATTATCATGAACAAAGAAATATAATAATAACCATTTTATTATTGCCTCTAGGGCATATTTCCAACACAACGTTATTTGAGTTTTGTTACAAACAATGGCAAGTTAATAAAGGTGACTAGGTGTAACTTTTGCAAAGTTTGTTGAAAGAAAGGCAATGACAGTGCATTTCATTCTCATATGTGTTCCTTTTACAGCCCAATGCATCCTTTGGAACGGGAGTTGAGTAGGCATGGTTTCCCTCTACATCCAACGACCACACGCTAGATTGGCAGGTCTCACTATGGCGGTGTATCAGAACGCCCCCCATGAAATTCAATTGGATATTTCTAGGGATCAATTCTAGAAAATCACATAGGTACCCTCAGTTTCTCTCATTTTGCGGTTATTTGAATGACTATTTATTGTTGTTCAGTAGCTATAAAATTTCAGAGTTGAGCTCGTCTCCTCTTTGTTTCGTAGTTTGCCTCAGATATCAATGATGGTAATGTAAAGAAACAACAGATTATCTTTTGATCTTATACATCAATAAGCATGTCGATTAATAGCTTCTCTTTGTTTCTCACCTGGCAGTTACCATGAAACTCTTGAATTGTTCAAAGCTATTTTGTCGAATAAATAAACATATATATGGATTTTCATCATGTGTTTCTGATTTTTATTTGTTCATGCCAAAATATTGGATGAACTCTGAGATTGTCACATGAACGATTTTATCATATTTCTCTTTTGATCCGATATCATGAATCAACATCACCCTCTTGCTCAATAATGCTTAGATAATGGGGGTGATGTTTGATTGCATGCAGCAGTCGTATGCACACTTGTGTAGCAAAATCATGGATATATTTATCTGCAAAATGGTAATCCTCATCTTTCATGCTTTGGTTAGATGCAAAACAGCGGAGATGGGGAAAATTATAGCACAACCCTTGCACACACACCCCTCCAGAATATATGAGAAATGGTATGTTTTTACCCTCATACAAGTATTCAAAATGTTCTCCTCCCAATATTATGTTGGGGAACGTAGAATTTCAAAAAAAATCCTACGCACACAAGATCATGGTGATGTATAGCAACGAGAGGGGAAGAGTGTGATATACGTACCCTCGTAGACCGACAGCGGGAAAGCGTTATGAACAACGCGGTTGATGTAGTCGTACATCGGGCTTCGCCTAAGCACCGCTACAATATTATCCCTCGTACACAGCGTGGTGACGATCTTGATGTTCTACCGTCGTAGGGCTTCGCCAAACACCGCTACAATATTATCGAGGATTATGGTGGAGGGGGGGGGCACCGCACACGGCTAAGAGAACGATCACGAAGATCAACTTGTGTGTCTAGAGGTGCCCCCCTGCCCCCGTATATAAAGGAGCAAGGGGGGAGGAGGCCGGCCCTAGGAGGGGCGCGCCAGGGGAGTAGGATTCCTACTCCTAGTTGGAGTAGGTTTCCTCCTTTCCTAGTCCAACTAGGAGAAGGGGGAAAGGGGGAAGAGGGGAAGGAAGGGAGAGAGGGGCTGTGCCCCAAACCCCTTGTCCAATTCGGACTAGGCTTGGGAGGGGCGCGCGCCACCTCCTGGTCCTTCCCACTAAGGCCCATTAAGGCCCATTGCTTCTTCCTCGTATTCCCGTAACTCCCCGGTACCTCCGAAAATACCCGAATCACTCGGAACCTTTCCGAAGTCTGAATATAGTTGTCCAATATATCGATCTTTACGTCTCGACCATTTCGAGACTCCTCTTCATGCCCTGATCTCATCCGGGACTCCGAACTCCTTCGGTACATCAAAACTTATAAACTCATAATATAACTATCATCGAAACCTTAAGCGTGCGGACCCTACGGGTTCGAGAACAATGTAGACATGATCGAGACATGTCTCCGGTCAATAACCAATAGCGGAACCTGGATGCTCATATTGGCCCCCACATATTCTATGAAGATCTTTATCGGTCAGACCGCATAACAACATACGGTGTTCCCTTTGTCATCGGTATGTTACTTGCCCGAGATTCGATCGTCGGTATCTTAATACCTAGTTCAATCTCATTACGGCAAGTCTCTTTACTCGTTCTAATACATCATCTCGCAACTAACTCATTAGTTGCAATGCTTGCAAGGCTTATGTGATGTGCATTACCGAGAGGGCCCAGAGATACCTCTCCGACAAACGGAGTGACAAATCCTAATCTTGAAATATGCCAACCCAACATGTACCTTTGGAGACACCTGTAGAGCTCCTTTATAATCACCCAGTTACGTTGTGACGTTTGGTAGCACACAAAGTGTTCCTCCGGCAAACGGGAGTTGCATAATCTCATAGTCATAGGAACATGTATAAGTCATGAAGAAAGCAATAGCAACATACTAAACGATCGGGTGCTAAGCTAATGGAATGGGTCATGTCAATCACATCATTCTTCTAATGATGTGATCTCGTTAATCAAATAACAACTCTTTTGTTCATGGTTAGAAAACATAACCATCTTCGATTAACGAGCTAGTCAAGTAGAGGCATACTAGTGACACTCTGTTTGTCTATGTATTCACACATGTATTATGTTTCCAGTTAATACAATTCTAGCATGAATAATAAACATTTATCATGATATAAGGAAATAAATAATAACTTTATTATTGCCTCTAGGGCATATTTCCTTCAGTCTCCCACTTGCACTAGAGTCAATAATCTAGTTCACATCGCCATGTGATTCAACACTAATAGTTCACATCACCATGTGATTAACACCCATAGTTCACATTGTCATGTGACCTATACCCAAAGGGTTTACTAGAGTCAGTAATCTAGTTCACATCGTTTATGTGATTAACACCCAAAGAGTACTAAGGTGTAATCATGTTTTGCTTGTGAGATAATTTTAGTCAACGGGTCTGTCACATACAGATCCGTAAGTATTTTGCGAATTCTATGTCTACAATGCTCTGCACGGAGCTACTACTCTAGCTAATTGCTCCCACTTTCAATATGTATCTAGATCGAGACTTAGAGTCATCCAGATCTGTGTCAAAACTTGCATCGACGTAACTTTTTACGACGAACCTTTTTATCACCTCCATAATTGAGAAATATTTCCTTATTCCACTAAGGATAATTTTGACCGCTGTCCAGTGATCTACTCTTAGATCACTATTGTACTCCCTTGCTTAACACAGTGTCGGGTATACAATAGATCTGGTACACAGCATGGCATACTTTATAGAACCTATGGCTGAGGCATAGGGAATGACTTTCATTCTCTTTATATCTTCTGCCGTGGTCGGGCTTTGAGTCTTACTCAATTTCACACCTTGTAACACAGCCAAGAACTCTTTCTTTGACCGTTCCAATTTTTGAACTACTTCAAAATATTGTCAAGGTATGTACTCATTGAAAAAAAACTTATCAAGCGTCTTGATCTATCTCTATAGATCTTGATGCTTAATATGTAAGCATCTTCACCGAGGTCTTTCTTTGAAAAACTTCTTTCAAAACACTCCTTTATGCTTTGCAGAATAATTCTACATTATTTCCGATCAACAATATGTCATTCACATATACTTATCAGAAATGTTGTAGTGCTCCCACTCACTTTCTTGTAATACAGGCTTCACCGCAAGTCTGTATAAAACTATATGCTTTGATCATCTCATCAAAGCGCATATTCCAACTCCGAGATGCTTGCACCAGTCCATAGATGGATCGCTGGAGCTTGCACATTTTGTTAGCACCTTTAGGATTGACAAAACCTTCTGGTTGTATCATATACAACTCTTCTTTAATAAATCCATTAAGGAATGCAGTTTTGTTTATCCATTTGCCGGATTTCATAAAATGCGGCAATTGCTAACATGATTCGGACAGACTTAAGCATAGATACGAGTGAGAAACTCTCATCGTAGTTAACACCTTGAACTTGTCGAAAACCTTTTTGCGACAATTCTAGCTTGGTAGATAGTAACACTACTATCAGCATCCGTCTTCCTCTTGAAGATCCATTTAATCTCAATGGCTCGCCGATCATTGGGCAAGTTAATCAAAGTCCATACTTTGTTCTCATACATGGATCTCATCTCAGATTTCATGGCCTCAAGCCATTTCGCGGAATCTGGGCTCATCATCGGTTCCTCATAGTTCGTAGGCTCGTCATGGTCAAGTAACATGACCTCCAGAACTGGATTACCGTACCACTCTGGTGCGGATCTCACTCTGGTTTTACCTACGAGGTTCGGTAGTAACTTGATCTGAAGTTACATGATCATCATCATTGGCTTCCTCACTAATCGGTCTAGTAGTCACAGGAACAGATTTCTGTGATGAACTACTTTCCAATGAGGAGCAGGTACAGTTACCTCATCAAGTTCTACTTTCCTCCCACTCACTTCTTTCGAGAGAAATTCCTTCTCTAGAAAGGATCCATTCAAAGCAACGAATATCTTGCCTTCGGATCTGTGATAGAAGGTGTACCCAACATTTTCTTTTGGGTATCCTATGAAGACGCACTTCTTCGATTTGGGTTTGAGCTTATCAGGTTGAAACTTTTTCACATAAGCATTGCAACCTCAAACTTTAAGAAACGACAGCTTAGGTTTCTTGCCAAACCATAGTTCATACGGTGTCGTTTCAACGGATTTAGATGGTGCCCTATTTAACGTGAATGCAGCTGTCTCTAATGCATAACCCCAAAACGATAGTGGTAGATCGGTAAGAGACATCATAGATCGCACCATATCTAATAAAGTACGGTTATGACGTTCGGACACACCATTACATTGTGGTGTTCCAGGTGGCGTGAGTAGTGAAACTATTTCACATTGTTATTAACTGAAGGCCAAACTCGTAACTCAAATACTCTTCTCTACGATCAGATCGTAGAAACTTTATTTTCTTGTTACGATGATTTTTCACTTCACTCTGAAATTCTTTGAACTTTTCAAATGTTTCAGACTTATGTTTCATCAAGTAGATATACTCATATCTGCTCAAATCATCTGTGAAGATCAGAAAATAATGATACATGTCGCGAGCTTTAATATTCATCGGACCACATACATCAGTATGTATGATTTCCAACAAATCTGTTGCTCGCTCCATTGTTCCGGAGAACGGAGTCTTTAGTCATCTTGCCCATAAGGCATGGTTCACAAGCACCAAGTGATTCATAATCAAGTGATTCCAAAATCCCATCAGCATGGAGTTTCTTCATGCGCTTTACACCAATATGACCTAAACGGCAGTGCCACAAATAAGTTGCACTATCATTATTAACTTTGCATCTTTTGGTTTCAATATTATGAATATGTGTATCACTATGATCGAGATCCAATGAACCATTTTCATTGGGTGTGTAACCATATAAGGTTTTATTCATGTAAACAGAACAACAATTTATTCTCTTACTTAAATGAATAACCGTATTACAATAAACATGATCAAATCATATTCATGCTCAACACAAACACCAAATAACACTTATTTAGGTTCAACACTAATCCCGAAAGTATAGGGAGTGTACGATGATGATCATATCAATCTTGGAACCACTTCCAACACACATCGTCACTTTACCCTTAACTAGTCTCTGTTTATTCTGCAACTCCCGTTTCGAGTTACTAATCTTAGCAACTGAACTAGTATCTAATACTGAGGGGTTGCTATAAACACTAGTAAAGTACACATCAATAACATGTATATCAAATATACTTATGTTCACTTTGCCATCCTTCTTATCCGCCAATCACTTGGGGTAGCTCCGCTTCCAGTGACCAGTCCCTTTGCAGTAGAAGCACTTAGTCTCAGGCTTAGGACCAGACTTGGGCTTCTTCACTTGAGCAGCAACTTGCTTGCTGTTTTTCTTGAAGTTCCCCTTTTTTCATTTGCCCTTTTCTTGAAACTAGTGATCTTGTCAACCATCAACACTTGATGCTCTTTCTTGATTTCTACCTTCATCGATTTCATCATCATGAAAAGCTCGGGAGTCGTTTTCGTCATCCCTTGCATACTATAGTTCATCACGAAGTTCTACTAACTTGGTGATGGTGACTAGAGAATTCTGTCAATCACTATCTTATCTCGAAGATTAACTCCCACTTGATTCAAGCGATTGTAGTACCCAGACAATCTGAGCACATGCTCACTAGTTGAGCGATTCTCCTCCATCTTTTAGCTATAGAACTTGTTGGAGACTTCATATCTCTCAACTCGGGTATTTGCTTGAAATATTAACTTCAACTCCTGGAACATCTCATATGGTCCATGATGTTCAAAACGTCTTTGAAGTCCCGATTCTAAGCCGTTAAGCATGGTGCACTAAACTATCAAGTAGTCATCATATTTAGCTAGCCAAACGTTCATAACGTCTGCATCTGCTCCTGCAATAGGTCTGTCACCTAGCGGTGCATCAAGGACATAATTCTTCTGTGCAGCAATGAGGATAAACCTCAGATCACGGATCCAATCCGCATCATTGCTACTAACATCTTTCAACTTAGTTTTCTCTAGGAACATATCAAAATAAACATAGGGAAGCAACAATGCGAGCTATTGATCTACAACATAATTTGCAAAATACTATCAGGACTAAGTTCATGATAAATTTAAGTTCAATTTAATCATATTACTTAAGAACTCCCACTTAGACAGACATCCCTCTAATCCTCTAAGTGATCACGTGATCCATATCAACTAAACCATGTCTGATCATCACGTGAGATGGAGTAGTTTCAATGGTGAACATCACTATGTTGATCATATCTACTATATGATTCACGCTCGACCTTTCAGTCTCCGTGTTCCGAGGCCATATATGTATATGCTTGGCTCGTCAAGTATAACCTGAGTATTCCGCGTGTGCAACTGTTTTGCACCCGTTGTATTTGAACGTAGAGCCTATCACACCCGATCATCACGTGGTGTCTCAGCACGAAGAACTTTCGCAACGGTGCATACTCAGGGAGAACACTTCTTGATAATTAGTGAGAGATCCTCTTAAAATGCTACCGTCAAACTAAGCAAAATAAGATGTATAAAAGATAAACATCATATGCAATCAAAATATGTGACATGATATGGCCATCATCATCTTGCGCCTTTGATCTCTATCTCCAAAGTACTGTCATGATCTATATCGTCACCGGCATGACACCATGATCTCCATCATCTTGATCTATATCAATGTGTCGTCACATGGTCGTCTCGCCAACAATTGCTCTTGCAACTATTGCTATCGCATAGCGATAAAGTAAAGCAATTATTAGGCGCTTGCATCTTATGCAATAGAGAAATAACCATAAGGCTTTTGCCAGTTGCCGATAAATTCAATAAAACATGATCATCTCATACAACAACTTATATCTCATCACGTCTTGACCATATCACATCACAACATGCCCTGCAAAAACAAGTTAGATGTCCTCTACTATGTTGTTGCAAGTTTTACGTGGCTGCTACGGGCTTAAGCAAGAACCAATCTTACCTACGCATCAAAAACCACAACGATAGTTTGTCAAGTTGGTGCTGTTTTAACCTTCGCAAGGACCGGGCGTAGCCACACTCGGTTCAACTAAAGTTGGAGAAACTGACACCCGCCAGCCACCTGTGTGCAAAGCACATCGGTAGAACCAGTCTCGCGTAAGCGTACGCGTAATGTCGGTCCGGGCCGCTTCATCCAACAATACCGCCGAACCAAAGTATCACATGCTGGTAAGCAGTATGACTTATATCGCCCACAACTCACTTGTGTTCTACTCGTGCACAACATCAACACATAAAACCTAGGCTCGGATGCCACTGTTGGGGAACGTAGTAATTTCAAAAAAATTCCTACGCACACGCAAGATCATGGTGATGTATAGCAACGAGAGGGAAGAGTGTGATCTACGTACCCTCGTAGACCGAGAGCGGAAGCGTTATGACAACGCGGTTGATGTAGTCGTACATCTTCACGGCCCAACCGATCAAGCACCGAAACTACGGCACCTCCGAGTTCTAGCACACGTTCAGCTCGATGACGATCCCCAGACTCCGATCCAGCAAAGTGTCAGGGAAGAGTTCCGTCAGCACGACGGCGTGGTGATGATCTTGATGTTCTACCATCGCAGGGCTTCGCCTAAGCACCGCTACAATATTATCGAGGAGTGTGGTGGAAGGGGGCACCGCACACGGCTAAGAAAACGATCACGAGGATCAACTTGTGTGTCTAGAGGTGCCCCCCTACCCCCGTATATAAAGGAGCAAGGGGGAGGAGGCCGGCCCTAGGAGGGGCGCGCCAGGGAGTAGGATTCCTACTCCTAGTTGGAGTAGGTTTCCTCCTTTCCTAGTCCAACTAGGAGAAGGGGGGAAAGGGGGGAAGAGGGGAAGGAAGGGAGAGAGGGGCCGCGCCCCAAACCCCTTGTCCAATTCGGACTGGGCTTGGGAGGGGCGCGCGCCACCTCCTGGTCCTTCCCACTAAGGCCCATTGCTTCTTCCTCGTATTCCCGTAACTCCCCGGTACCTCCGAAAATACCCGAATCACTCGGAACCTTTCCGATGTCCGAATATAGTCGTCCAATATATCGATCTTTACGTCTCGACCATTTCGAGACTCCTCGTCATGTCCCCGATCTCATCCGGGACTCCGAACTCCTTCGGTACATCAAAACTCATAAACTCATAATATAACTGTCATCGAAACCTTAAGCGTGCGGACCCTACGGGTTCGAGAACAATGTAGACATGACCGAGACACGTCTCCGGTCAATAACCAATAGCGGGACCTGGATGCTCATATTGGCTCCTACATATTCTACGAAGATCTTTATCGGTACAGACCGCATAACAACATACGTTGTTCCCTTTGTCATCGGTATGTTACTTGCCCGAGATTCGATCGTCGGTATCTCAATACCTAGTTCAATCTCGTTACCGGAAGACTCTCTCTTCGTAAGTCATACCTGAGTGCAAATGGCTATAGCGAAGATCTATACCAGGCACAGTCTTTCATATCTTCACACTCCAGTTCTGTAAGAGCTCAAATACCATCGGTTCGGAACCCAATATACACAAACATCATGATCCACTCCCTCAACTTGAATCACTACATGGCATAAATTGACATGCGAAACAGCGAATCTAGGCATGAAACCTACTACAATCTCTGATCGACAGCTATAATAGGTCTCCGCCATCACATCTATCCACGCGAGGCATTTCGTATCTCTCCGACTCACGTAGCATACATACTAGCACTCGTAACGTCATTTCCATCTAGTCTGCACCTAGCAATATGTTGTTTACACTGCGTAGAATCAGTGTAAGATGTAGAAGAAAGCGCTGCCCGAGGTATGAAGGACATCAGTAATAAGATAGTGGTAATCGTTCAAGATAACTCCTAATTAATGTATAAGGTGCGCATTCACAACACTAAGCCGCGCGTCACCGCTGGGAGGATCATCTCAACATATAGACGTAAGTCGGAATGAACTTTGTGCGTCTCATGTGCGCATGCGATCCCTGAGCTGAGCTTCTTCTGGTTGTTCACGCAAGATGCAAATGCTGCGCCGGACCACTTGTATATTATTCTCTTCATTTCACTCTTCTATTGCTCTTTTCTACGCCATTGCTGACGGTCGCATAGGATGGTGATCCACAATCCTAACGAATCCACTTCACACTGTGCATCCGTGATTCAGAGTAGAGTGTCAGTGAGATAGCAGAGTACTACTTTTTCTAGCTTCAGCGCGATAAAGAACGCGCTGACTTATTGTATCTTCGCAGCCATCAGGCGTCAGTATTGTGGTCGGGCGAAACACTGTGCATTGCAAACGTACTTATAAAAGGCAACGAGGAACTGCCGCTGGGTGAAGGATTGCCTTCCACGAATTGTCGAGTGAGCGTACCAGTCATGGCTGACCTAAAGAAAGGTTATGGTCGGCCAATTATGATGGAATAGACAGTCATCAAATATCAGACATTATCATTGATCTCCTGGTTTCTTTGAGTTCAGTATCTTGGATTTCCACCAGAGATTCCGGAGATCGCAAACTAGTATCCCAATAGCTGACAGTGTCGCTCAAGTTTAGAAACAATGCGCATCTCATAACGTCAACTCTTAGAGGCATGTGAAGTCTGTGGTGCAGTGTGCATCGCAAAACGGTCACAACAGAACCAAAGTTATGGTTCAACGGGTTGCACAAAATGGCCAGCACATATTTCGGGCTTAAGCAGGATATGAGTGTGCAATGTGTGTCACTGCACAGAACACGGAATGTTAGAAAAAAAAGAACGATCGAAATCTAAGAAATCATATGTTACGGGGCGGTTAAGGGATGACTTACTCGGGAAAGTAAGCCACAAGGAAGTTATCCTTATCTGGGTTTGCCAGAATGACGTCTTCGAGGTGTGAACTCGCGACTTGGCGGTCCCCAGCGCTGCTCAAGAGCTTGGCACGCATGTAGAAGGGGTCGACGATCACGATGTCCGGGGTCTTGTCTCTAATGATCCGCATCTCCATACTCAGCGAAAACAGCCGAACGAAGGTCTAAGAAACATATCTGGGTTGGTCCCATTTTTGTTCACTCTAGCCACCTACTCCTATGTGTGGATAGCAAATCTAGTCCTGGTCATACCACTGTGTACAACGTTACCCCTATATTTCCCTTTTCGACCAAGAGACCGGTTGGATGACCAGTCTGTACTACTTTCACCCCCTTTCCTTCCTGTTTGTACCAAGTCCGATATACACACAAGCGGAGCTATGTGTATGGCTGAGGGGGCTGTGCCCCCCCCCCCAGAACTGGTAGCTTTTGTGAAGAATTTTTTTTAAGATGGAATAGGTTGAGAAAAATAGGGACTTTTACCCCTTCATAAAGCCATATTTTGCCATTGCCCCTCCCAATGATCCTGTGCTAGCTCCGCCACTGGATGTATATACTAAATTCCCCCACCCCCACTTTATTTCTTGTTTGAACCAAGTACTCCCTCCGTCCGGAATTACTTGTCATCAAAATGGATGTGTCTAGAACTAAAATACATCTAGATACATCCATTTCAATGACAAGTATTTTCGGACGGAGGGAGTACAAGATTCGACTCCATGAAGTAGCTTTACCTCTAACAATAGAAGAAAAATATGTGACGTTGGACCATCCGATCGAGAGGGGCTGAGAGGTAGAAAATGATGCACATGCAGCGACGTAGCGAGCTGGGGAAGTAGAGCTAAGGCGGTTTCGAACGAAGATATACCTGAAGGTCATCGGGATGTGGATAGGTGGGCGGCGGGAGGCCGGATCCGCCCACAGGCAACGACGAAGGGATCGGAGGACCTCCGCGCCGGCGCTCGGCCAGAGATAATGGTGCGGCCGGCAGTGGGTCTCCTCCCTCCTGTCGACGATGGCCTAAACGCTGCCCCTCCTCCCCTTCACCGGCGGAGGGGGATACGTCCGGATCTGTAACCAGCGGTGAGGATAGAAAGCCAGTGTTTTTTGAAGGGAGAAAGACAGTGTTACTACCCCTATCTTGTTTAAATCTGGAGAGGATGAGAGTGTGTGAATAGAGCAACCCTAGCAAGCAAGCGCGGAGGCTCCGGCCTATATATACGTAGTGAGCAACCCTAGCAAGCAAGCAACCCCTATCTTCGTCAACTCGTACAAGACCGAGAAATTATACTACAACGCCCTCTCCCTCGCGG
>NC_053023.1:716069497-716201448 GCF_003073215.2 Triticum urartu
CATCATCATCTAGCTCAAGTGGACCATGTGCAAGGCAAAGGTTTGCCCTTGATAGGTTTTCTATTTTACCGGTCTCATGGTGGTAGTTGAGAGACCGGGTTATAGGATCGATTGCCGTACTATCAAGGGGGCTCTCGATGAGTAGCTTGATCATATCATTCGTGGAGATCTGAAACCATTTCATCCTTGCATCATCTTTCTTGGTTCTTGTTTGGTTTTATTTAAGAGTCTTAGAGCTTTTTGTCATCTTGATGGCAAGCTTGAGTTCATCGAAAACGGAGTTCACATGCATCTTCTATGATGTTTTCGATGTTGGAGGTTATGTCGGTTCTTTTGTGTTGGAGGTTTCACTCCTCCCTCGGTTGGGCATACCTCCCCTCGCTGTTTTGATGCTACTCGTTGTCTTGTATCCAACAAGCCTGAATTTGCTCAATTCGGAACTTATTTGCAGAAGTTATGGCAGTTCTGGTCTTTTTGTATCCTTCTGTTGTCATTAGCTGCAATATGAAGGCAGCCAAGTGCTAAAGCCTTTGTGGCATGCGGTAGTACTGCTCAGGGGAGCGATAGTACCGCAGGGTCCAGTGGTAGTACCGCTCCTGGTGAGGGGTTGTACCGCTACCTCTAGTCCAGAACACTGTCACGCACGGAAGTAGGTGCGGAAGTGATTTTTTACTTCCGCCCTGATACGTCTCCAACGTATTTATAATCTTTTATTGTTCCATGCTAGTATATTATCTGTTTTGGATGTTTAATGGGCTTTAATATGCTCTTTTATATTATTTTTTGGGACTAACCTATTAACCAGAGGCCCAATGCCAGTTTTTTTTGCCTATTTCCGTGTTTGGCAGAAAAGGAATACCAAACGGAATCCAAACGGAATGAAACCTTCGCGATGATCTTTCTTGGACCGAAAGCAAACCATAAGACTTGGAGTGGAAGTCTGGAACTCTGTGAGGCGGCCACAAGATAGGAGGGCGCGCCTAGGGGGGTGGGCGCCCCCCACCCTCGTGGGCCCCATGGAGCTCTACCGATGTACTTCTTTCACCTATATATACTCTTATACCCTAGAAACATCAGGGGAGCCACAAAACCACTTTTCCACCGCCGCAACCTTATGTACCCATGAGATCCCATCTTGGGGCCTTTTCCGGCGATCTACCGGAGGAGGAATCGATCACGGAGGGCTTCTACATCAACACCATAGCCTCTCCGATGAAGCGTAAGTAGTTTACCACAGACCTTTGGGTCCATAGTTATTAGCTAGATGGCTTCTTCTCTCTCTTTGATCTTCAATACAAAGTTCTCCTCGGTGTTCTTGGAGATCTATTCGATGTAATACTCTTTTGCGGTGTGCTTGCCGAGATCCGATGAATTGTGGGTTTATGAACTTGATTGTCTAGGAATATTATTTGGTTCTTCTCTGAATTCTTATATGCATGATTTGATAGCTTTGCAAGTCTCTTCGAATTATCGGTTTAGTTTGGCCTACTAGATTGATCTTTCTTGCAATAGGAGAAGTGCTAAGCTTTGGGTTCAATCTTGCGGTGTCCTTTCCCAGTGACAGTAGGGGTAGCAAGGCATGTATTGGATTGTTGCCATCGACGATAAAAAGATGGTGTTTATATCCTATTGCTTGAGTTTATCCCTCTACATGTTGTCATCTTGCTTAAAGCGTTACTGTGTTCTTATGAACTTAATACTCTAGATGCATGCAGGATAGCGGTCGATGTGTGGAGTAATAGTTGTAGATGCATAATCGTTTCGATCTACTTGACACGGACGTGATGCCTATGTTCATGATCATTGCCTTAGATATCTTCATGACTATGCACTTTTCTATCAATTGCTCGGCAGTAATTTGTTCACCCACCGTAATACATGCTATCATGAGAGAAGCCACTAGTGAAACCTATGGCCCCCGGGTCTCTTTCTTATTATATTGCATCTCTTTTATTATCGCATCTTGTTTACTATTTTGCAATCTTTATTTTCCAATCTATACAACAAAATACCAAAAATATTTATCTTACTATCTCTATCAGATCTCACTTTCGCAAGTGACCGTGAAGGGATTGAGAACCCCTTTATCGCGCTGGTTGCGAGGTTCTTGATTGTTTGTGCAGGTACTAGGTGACTTGTGTGTTGTCTCCTACTGGATTGATACCTTTTTTCTCAAAAACTGAGGGAAATACTTACACTACTTTGCTGCATCACCCTTTCCTATTCAAGGGAAAACCAATGCATGCTCAAGAGGTAGCATGCCCCTACGTGGTAGTACCGCTCCCTGTGAGTGGTAGTACCGTGCCGACTTTCTACTCGAAGCTAGCTCCAGTAGATGTAGGCGCGACAGTAATTTTTTACATTCGTGAATGCGCGGTAGTACCGCTATCCCCAGCAGTAGTACCGCTACCTTGATACGTCTCCAACGTATCTATAATTTTTGGTTGCTCCATGCTATATTATCTTCTGTTTTGGACATCATTGGGCTTTATTATTCGCTTTTATATTATTTTTGGGACTAACCTATTAACCGGAGGCCCAGCCCAGAATTGTTGTTTTTGCCTATTTTAGGGTTTCGAAGAAAAGGAATATCAAATGGAGTCCAAACGGAATAAAACCTTCGGGATTGTGATTTTCAGAACGAACATGATCCAGGAGACTTGGACCCTACGTCAAGCAACCAACAGGGAAGCCATGAGGTAGGGGGCGCGCCTACCCCCCCAGGCGCGCCCTCCACCCTCGTGGGCCCCTTTTGCTCCACCGACGTACTCCTTCCTCCTATATATACCTACGTACCCCCAAACGATCACATACGGAGCCAAAACCCTAATTCCACCGCTGTAACTTTCTGTATCCACAAGATCCCATCTTGGGGCCTGTTCCGGAGCTCCGCCGGAGGGGGCATCGATCACGGAGGGCTTCTATGTCAACACCATAGCCTCTCCGATGAAGTGTGAGTAGTTTACTTCAGACCTTCGGGTCCATAGTTATTATCTAGATGTCTTCTTCTCCCTTTTTGGATCTCAATACAAAGTTCTCCCCCTCTCTTGTGGAGATCTATTCGATGTAATCTTCTTTTGCGGTGTGTTTGTTGAGATCGATGAATTGCGGGTTTATGATCAAGTTTATCTATGAATAATATTTGAATCTTCTGTAAATTCTTTTCTGTATGATTGGTTAACTTTGCAAGTCTCTTCGAATTATCAGTTTGGTTTGGCCTACTAGATTGATCTTTCTTGCAATGGGAGAAGTGCTTAGCTTTGGGTTCAATCTTGCGATGTCCTTTCCCAGTGACGGTAGGGGCAGCAAGGCACGTATTGTATTGATTCCATCGAGGATAACAAGATGGTTTTTTTTATCATATTGCATGAATTTATCCCTCTACATCATGTCATCTTGCTTAAAGCGTTACTCTGTTCTCTTGAACTTAATACTCTAGATACATGCTGGATAGCGGTCAATGTGTGGAGTAATAGTAGGAGATGCAGGCAGGAGTCGGTCTACTTGTCTCGGACGTGATGCCTATATACATGATCATACCTAGATATTCTCATAACTATGCTCAATTCTGCCAATTGCTCAAGAGTAATTTGTTCACTGATATGTCTCCAACGTATCTATAATTTTTTATTGCTCCATGCTATATTATCTACTATTTTGGATGTTTATGGGCTTTATTATACACTTTTATATCATTTTTGGGACTAACCTATTAACCCAGAGCCCAGTGCCAATTTTTGTTTTTACCTTGTTTTAGAATATCACAGAAAAGGAAAACCAAACGGAGTCCAATTGACCTGAAACTTCACGGAACTTATTTTTGGATCAAAAAATCCCAGAAGACTTGGAGTGCACACCAAGGGATCTATGAGGAAGCCACGAGGTAGGGGGCGCGCGCACCCCCCTGGGCGCACCCTCCACCCTCGTGGGCCCCTCGTGGCCCCCCTGTCGTACTTCATCCGCCTATATATCTCCATATACCCTAAAACGATCGGGGAGCACAATCGATCAGGAGTTCCGCCGCCAGAAGCCTCCGTAGCCATCGAAAGCCAATCTAGACCCGTTCCGGCACCCTGCCGGAGCAGGAATCCCTCTCCGGTGGCCATCTTCATCATCCCCGTGCTCTCCATGATGAGGAGGGAGTAGTTCTCCCTCGGGGCTGAGGGTATGTACCAGTAGCTATGTGTTTGATCTCTCTCTCTCTCTCTCTCGTGTTCTTGAGGTGATACGATCTTGATGTATCGCGAGCTTTGCTATTATAGTTGGATCTTATGATGTTTTCTCCCCCCTCTACTCTCTTGTAATGGATTGAGTTTCTCCTTTGAAGTTATCTTATCGGATTGAGTCTTTAAAGATTTGAGAACACTTGATGTATGTCTTGCCGTGCGTATCTGTGGTGACAATGGGATACCACGTGATTCACTTGATGTATGTTTTGGTGATCAACTTGCGGGTTCCGCCCATGAACCTATGCATAGGGGTTGGCACAAGTTTTCGTCGTGATTCTCCGGTAGGAACTTTGGGGCACTCTTTGAGGTTCTATGTGTTGGTTGAATAGATGAATCTGAGATTGTGTGATGCATATCGTATAATCATACCCACGGATACTTGAGGTGACATTGGAGTATCTAGGTGACATTAGGGTTTTGGTTGATTTGCGTCTTAAGGTGTTATTCTAGTACGAACTCTAGGGCTGTTTGTGACACTTATAAGAATAGCCCAACGGATTGATTGGAAAGAATAACTTTGAGGTGGTTTTCTACCCTTCCATAATCTATTCGTTCATTCTCCGCTATTAGTGACTTTGGAGTGACTCTTTGTTGAATGTTGAGGGATAGTTATGTGATCCAATTATGTTATTATTGTTGAGGGAACTGGCACTAGCGAAAGTATGAGCCCTAGGCCTTGTTTCAACGCATTGCAATACCGTTTACGCTCACTTTTATCATTAGTTACCTTGCTGTTTTTATATTTTCAGATTACAAAAACCTCTATCTACCATCCATATACCACTTGTATCACCATCTCTTCGCCGAACTAGTGCACCTGTACAATTTATCATTGTATTGGGTGTGTTGGGGACACAAGAGACTCTTTGTTATTTGGTTGCAGGGTTTCTTGAGAGAGACGATCTTCATCCTACGCCTCCTACGGATTGATAAACCTTAGGTCATCCACTTGAGGGAAATTTGCTACTGTCCAACAAACCTCTGCACTTGGAGGCCCAACAATGTCTACAAGAAGAAGGTTGTGTAGTAGACATCAAGCTCTTTTTTGGCGCCGTTGCCAGGGAGGTGGGTGCTTGAAGGTATATCTTTAGACCTTGCAATCGAGTCTTTTAGTTTCTTGTTTTATCACTAGTTTAGTTTATAAAAGAAAACTATAAAAAATGGAAGTAAGTTTGCCTCATACGCTTCATCTTTTTAATATCTTTCGTGAGTATGATGGAAAGGAAAATTGTGCCAAAGTGTTAGAATAAGAATGCATTAAAATGTTTGTCACTAAATATTTGAATGACGAGCATGATTGCAATTTTGTTAGTATGAATTCCTTGAATATCTGAGACTAATGATATGCAAAGCCACAAGCTTGGGGAAGCTATGTTTGATGAAGATGATATTTTTTGTCCCCCAAGTTTTGACGAGCAAATTTATTATGATGAAAGCATGCCTCATATTTATGATGATTATATTGATGAAAGTGGATTTGGAGAGGTCATGACTTTATTTTGTGATGAGTCCACTATTCCGGAAGAGGTTCCAATTGATTATGAGAACAAAGTTGCTATCTATGATGATTATTGTGATGACTTGTATGCTATAAACAATAATCATATCCATGAAACTTGTCATCATGATTTTAGTTTTCAATTGGATTATGCCTCACATGATAATTATTTTGTTGAGTTTGCTCCCACTATTATTCATGAGAAGAATTTTGCTTGTGTGGAGAGTAATAAAATTTCTATGCTTATAGATCATGAAAAGAATGCTTTAGGTGCTGGTTATATTGTTGAATTCATTCATGATGCTACTGAAAATTATTATGAGGGAGGAATATATGCTTGTAGGAATTGCAATAATATCAAGTTTCCTCTCTATGTGCTTAAAGTTTTGAAGTTATGCTTGTTTTACCTTCCTATGCAAGTTGATTCTTGTTCCCACAAGTTGTTTGCTCACAAAATCCCTATGCATAGGAAGAGGGTTAGACTTAAATGTGATATTCGTATTCTTCATGATACTCTCTTTATGTTACAATTCTTATCTTTTATGTGAGCATCATTGAAATCATCATGCCTAGCTAGGGGCATTAAACGATAGCGCTTGTTGGGAGGCAACCCAACTTTATTTTTGTTCCTTACTTATTGCTCCTGTTTAGTAATAAATAATTTATCTAGCCTCTGTTATGATTGAGTTTTTATGTTTTAATTAGTGTTTGTGCCAAGTAGAACCATTGGGAAGACTTGGGGAAAGTCTTTGCGATCATGCTGTAAAAAACAGAAACTTTAGCGCTCACGAGAATTGCTGCCATTTTTATTTGGAGAGTGATATTTAGTTAATTATTTTTTAGATGATTAATAGATAAATTCCTCAGGTCCAGAAATTTATTTTAGAATTTTTGGGGTTCCAGAAGTTTGCGTTAGTTACAGATTACTACAGACTGTTCTGTTTTTGACAGATTCTGTTTTTCGTGTGTTGTTTGCTTATTTTGATGAATCTATGGCTAGTAAAATAGTTTATAAACCATAGATAAGTTGGAATACAGTAGGTTTAACACCAATATAATTAAATAATGAGTTCATTACAGTACCTTGAAGTGGTGTTTTGCTTTCTTTTGCTAACGGAGCTTACGAGTTTTCTATTAAGTTTTGTGTTGTGAAGTTTTCAAGTTTTGGGTAAAGATTCGATGGACTATGGAATAAGGAGTGGCAAGAGCCTAAGCTTGGGGATGCCCAAGGAACCCCAAGGTAATATTCAAGGAAAAACAAGAGCCTAAGCTTGGGGATGCCCCGGATGGCATCCCCTCTTTCGTCTTCGTTCATCGGTAACTTTACTTGGAGCTATATTTTTATTTACCACATGATATGTGTTTTTCTTTGAGCGTCAATTTATTTTATTTAGTTTTTCTTGCTGTTTGAATAAAATAACAAGATCTGAAATTCTTAAATGTTAGAGAGTCTTCACATAGTTGCATAATTATTCGACTACTCATTGATCTTCACTTATATCTTTCGGAGTAGTTTGTCATTTGCTCTAGTGCTTCACTTATATCTTTTAGAGCATGGTGGTAGTTTTATTTTGAAGAAATAGATGAACTCTCATGCTTCACTTAGATTATTTTGAGAGTCTTAAATAGAATGGTAATTTGCTTAAAATCCTAATATGCTAGGTATTCAAGATTAGTTAAATTTTCTTATGAGTGTTTTGAATACTAAGAGAAGTTTGATGCTAGATGATTGTTTTGAGATATGGAGGTAATAATATCAAAGTCGTGCTAGTTGAGTAGTTGTGAATTTGGGAAATGCTTGTGTTGAAGTTTGCAAGTCCCGTAGCATGCACGTATGGTAAACGTTATTTAACAAATTTGAAACATGAGGTGTTATTTGATTGTCCTCCTTATGAGTGGCGGTCGTGGACGAGCGATGGTCTTTTCCTACCAATCTATCCCCCTAGGAGCATGCGCGTAGTGCCGAGGTTTTTGATGACTTGTAGATTTTTGCAATAAGTATGTGAGTTCTTTATGACTAATGTTGAGTCCATGGATTATACGCACTCTCACCCTTCCATCATTGCTAGCCTCTTCGGTACCGTGCATTGCCCTTTCTCACATTGAGAGTTGGTGCAAACTTCGCCGGTGCATCCAAACCCCGTGATATGATACGCTCTTTCACACATAAACCTCCTTATATCTTCCTCAAAACAAACACCATACCTACCTATTATGGCATTTCCATAGCCATTCCGAGATATATTGCCAGGTAACTTACCACCATTCCGTTTATTATGACACGCGTCATCATTGTCATATTGCTTTGCATTATCATGTAGTTGACATCGTATTTGTGGCAAAGCCACCATTCATAATTCTTTCATACATGTCACTCATGCATCATTGCTATCCCGGTACACCGCTGGAGGCATTCATATAGAGTCATATCTTGTTCTAAGTATCGAGTTGTAATCATTGAGTTGTAAATAAATAGAAGTGTGATGATTATCATTCATAGAGCATTGTCCCAAGTGAGGAATAAATAAACAAAAAAGAGAGAAAGGCCATAAAAAAGAGAAAGGCCATAAAAAAGAGAATGCCCAAAAAAATGAGAGAAAAAGAGAGAAGGGACAATGCTACTATCCTTTTCCACACTTGTGCTTCAAAGTAGCACCAGAATCCTCATGATAGAGAGTCTCTTGTTTTGTCACTTTCATATACTAGTGGGAATTTTCATTATAGAACTTGGCTTGAATATACCAACAACGGGCCTCCTCAAGTGCCCTAGGTCTTCGTGAGCAAGCAAGTTGGATGCACACCCACTTAGTTTCTTTTGTTGAGCTTTCATACATCTATAGCTCTAGTGCATCCGTTGCATGGAAATCCCTACTCCTTGTATTAACATCAATCGATGGGCATCTCCGTAGCTCATTGATTAGCCTCGTTGATGTGAGACTTACTCCATTTTTGTCTTCTCCACATAACCCCCATCATCATATTCTATTCCACCCATAGTGCTATGTCCATGGCTCGCGCTCATCTATTGCGTGAAAGTTTATAGGTTTGAGATTACTAAAGTATGAAACAATTGCTTGGCTTGTCATCGGGGTTGTGCATGATGAGAGCATTCTTGTGTGACGAAAATGGAGCATGACTAAACTATATGATTTTGTAGGGATGAACTTTCTTTGGCCATGTTATTTTGAGAAGACATACTTGCTTAATTAGTATGCTTGAAGTATTATTATTTTTATGTCAATATGAACTTTTATCTTGAATCTTTCGGATCTGAATATTCATGCCACAATTAAGAAGAATTACATTAAAATTATGCCAAGTAGCACTCCGCATCAAAAATTCTGTTTTTATCATTTACCTACTCGAGGACGAGCAGGAATTAAGCTTGGGGATGCTGATACGTCTCCAACGTATCTATAATTTTTGATTGCTCCATGCTATATTATCTATGGTTTTGGATGTTTATGGGCTTTATTATACACTTTTATATCATTTTTGGGACTAACCTATTAACCCAGAGCCCAGTGCCAGTTTCTGTTTTTACCTCGTTTTAGAATATCGCAGAAAAGGAAAACCAAACGGAGTCCAATTGACCTGAAACTTCACGGAACTTATTTTTGGATCAGAAGAAGCCCAGAAGACTTGGAGTGCACGTCAGGGGATCTACGAAGAAGCCACGAGGTAGGGGGGGCGCCCACCCCCTGGGTGCGCCCTCCACCCTTGTGGGCCCCTCGTGCCCCCCCCGACGTACTTCTTCCGCCTATATATCTCCATATACCCTAAAACGATCGGGGAGCACAATAGATCAGGAGTTCCGCCGCCAGAAGCCTCCATAGGCACCGAAAGCCAATCTAGACCCGTTTCGGCACCCTGCCGGAGGAGGAATCCCTCTCCGGTGGCCATCTTCATCATCCCGATGCTCTCCATGACGAGGAGGGAGTAGTTCTCCCTCGGGGCTAAGGGTATGTACCAGTAGCTATGTGTTTGATCTCTCTCTCTCTCTCTCTCGCTCTCTCTCTCTCTCGTGTTCTTGAGGTGATACGATCTTGATGTATCGCGAGCTTTGCTATTATAGTTGGATCTTATGATGTTTTCTCCCCCCTCTACTCTCTTGTAATGGATTGAGTTTCCCCTTTGAAGTTATCTTATCGGATTGAGTCTTTAAAGATTTGAGAACACTTGATGTATGTCTTGTCGTGCGTATCTGTGGTGACAATGGGATACCACGTGATTCACTTGATGTATGTTTTGGTGATCAACTTGCGGGTTCCGCCCATGAAACTATGCATAGGGGTTGGCACACGTTTTCGTCATGATTCTCCGGTAGGAACTTTGGGGCACTCTTTGAGGTTCTATGTGTTGGTTGAATAGATGAATCTGAGATTGTGTGATGCATATCGTATAATCATACCCACGGATACTTGAGGTGACATTAGGGTTTTGGTTGATTTGTGTCTTAAGGTTTTATTCTAGTATGAACTCTAGGGCTGTTTGTGACTGTCGGTGTCAAAACCGGTGGATCTCGGGTAGGGGGTCCCGAACTGTGCGTCTAGGCCAGATGGTAACAGGAGGCAGGGGACACGAAGTTTTACCCAGGTTCGGGCCCTCTTGATGGAGGTAAAACCCTACGTCTTGCTTGATTAATATTGATGATATGGGTGTTACAAGAGTAGATCTACCACGAGATCAGAGAGGCTAAATCCTAGAAGCTAGCCTATGGTATGATTGTATGTTGTGATTATCGTCCTACGGACTAAAACCCTTCGGTTTATATAGACACCAGAGAGGGTTAGGGTTACACAAGGTCGGTTACAAAGGAGGAGGTATCCATATACGTATTGCCTAGCTTGCCTTCCACGCCAAGTAGAGTCCCATCCGGACACGAGACGAAGTCTTCAATCTTGTATCTTCATAGTCTAACAGTCCGGCCAATGGAGATAGTCCGGCTGTTCGGAGACCCCCTAATCTAGGACTCCCACAGTAGCCCCTGAACCAGGCTTCAATGACGACGAGTCCGACGCGCAGTATTGTCTTCGGCATTGCAAGGCGGGTTCCTTCTCCGAATACATCACAGAAGAATTTGAATACGAGGATAGTGTTCGACCCTGCAAAATAAGTTCCACATTCCACCGTAGAGAGAATAATGTTTTCGCAGATCTAATTCGCTAGCTTGTTTTGGCAACAGGACGTTACGTCATGGCCCGGTGATTATTCGAACTGTTTCTTTTAACCAGCCCCGCACATAACGCGAGGCAGTTTTTCGACACGTCTTGTCAAAGCAGAGATCGTGTCCCCTTATTACGGGATTCTCATCAATACGGGCGTGGGTAACCCAACCACGCCATCAATTATGGCGCTTGGGGGATAAGCGAGTTTTACCAGGCAAGTGGGGACGCTTAGTTTTGTCCGCCCATATAAAGGGATAAGGATTCACCTTTCTATCCACGCCTTCTTCCTCCTATGCTCATCCGCTCCCGCACACTCGAGCTCTAGCGCCCAAGTCCTCACTTCCATCTCAACCTTCTCTAACCATGTCCGGAGCGGGAGGCAAGTGGATGGTCTCCTCGGTCACGGAGGGAGACGTCAAGAAACTGAGGAGAGCCGGATACCTGCCTGACGACATCGCGCACCGGCTCCCAGATGAGGGGCAACTCATCCCCACCCCCAGGCCCCATGAGAGGGTTGTATTCCTCACCCATTTCTTCCGCGGACTGGGATTCCCTCTCCATCCCTTCGTCCGGGGGCTCATGTTCTATTACGGCCTGGATTTCCACGATCTAGCCCCGAAGTTCATCCTCAACATCTCGGCGTTTATCGTCGTGTGCGAGGCCTTTCTCCGCATCAAGCCCCACTTCGGCCTATGGCTGAAGACCTTCAACGTCAAGCCGAAGGTGGTGGGTGGCCGCCAGGCGGAGTGCGGAGGCGCCATGGTGGGCAAGATGCCCAATATAACATGGCTCGAGGGCTCCTTTGTGGAAACCATAAAGGGGTGGCAATCGGGGTGGTTCTATATCACCGAGCCGCGCGACCCCGCATGGGTAGCGGCCCACGAGTTCCAATCTGGCACCCCCATGCGGCTCACCTCCTGGAAGGAGAAGGGCCTGTCCTGGGGTAATTCAAAAGAGCTGACCGGACTCCACACATGTATTCAAAACATGGTGGACAAGAAACTCAAGCTCATCAACATAGTCTAGGTCATGCTCATCCGCCGGATACTCCCGTGCCAACAACCGGCGCAGCACCGAACTCTGAACAGGCTCTTCGACACGACTCATGAAGATGCCTCGAGGGTGCTGTTCAAGAGAACCGAGGTCCCTCCCCCCATTATTAAGGATCGCGGATTCAGCGCAAAGCGCCAAGCCAGTGCGGTAAGTTGTTTTTCCTTTCACATGATACTTATTTTTATATAGATTGACTCTATGCGGGATCTAAACTCCCGTGCCTTTGACAGGACTGACAGAAGATGGCCGGACAGATCGACTGTCCGGCTCCCTTGCCCGAAGGCCCGCAGACGCCCTTCTGGCGAAGATGTTGACTCCGGCCCCTTAAAAGGTGCCGGAGAAGACTAAGAAGGCCAAGGGAGCTCGAAAGAGTTCCCGACGCCAGGCGTCGTCGGACTCATCGTCCGATGACTCTACGGCGCACTCTTCCCCCGAAGACGAGGAAGAGGAAGAAGAGGCTCCCCCACCGACTGTGGGAGACAAGAAAAGGAAGGCCGCCCTGACTGGGGAGGCCGGGGGGTCCAAGAAGGGAAGGACTCTCCTTCCGGACAGCTCCACCACCGCCGACGAAAGTGAAGACGAGTGGTTGCCCAGGGCCAAGCCCCAAGGGAGATTGTAAGTATTCGGATACCAAAGTAACCCATAGGATTCCTTTGTCGCATTGCTTTCCCTAATCGCCGAACATAATTACGCAGGCCGCCACGAGCCAATATCGAGGTATCATCGGACGGCTCCCTGGGTTCGTCGGACATGGATAGCGATCCAGTCCCGACTGCCACCTCCCCTCATCCTGCCGACAACGCCGAGGTGTTGTCTCAAGAGGCACCGGATCGAGGGGAGACAGTCCCGGAGGCGCCTCAAGGCGACCTTCCGGACTCCGGGAGCAGAGGGGACGGGGCCCTTGAGAGCTCCGAGTTCGGCCGTCAGCCGAACACCGCGCCGGAACCTCCAGCGGTTCCAGGCTCGGGCAGGCTGTCCCCTTCTAAGAGGGGTGAGACGCCTGTGCCGGTGACCTCTGTCCATCCAGAGGTGCCGGACAATCTATTGGAAGCGCTTCACAGCGCTTCCATCGAGGAGGAGCACCGCACTATCATGAGTGCGGTGATCCAGAAGGTTCAGTCCGCCAAGAGCGGATTGACTGAAGCTTGTACTAGCGTTCTAACAGTGTTGGGGATATCACTACTGGGCGTAAACCGGCCTATCTGGGCCGGGTTAACTTGGTCAGTAGTTATGTATGTTAAAGCCCAAGAAGGCAGATGAGGGCTCAAGGCCCACAGTCGGTTCAAGGCCTGTAGCCGTAAACCGGCGTTGGTATTTAACTTCTATTGTAAGTTGGGAATAAGTAGAGACCAAACCGGACACATCTATGAGCCGGTATTGGGACTCTGTGAACCGATGGGCGTCACCCGTGTATATAAGGGGACGACCCGGCGGCAGTTCAAGGACAACAGACAACAACTCGAGACATAGGCGAAGCTTGTTTGCTCCCTGGTCATCGAAACCCGATCAATTCCATCACAACTAGACGTAGGCTTTTACCTTCATCGAAGGGGCCGAACTAGTATAAACTCTCTTGCGTCCCTGTATCCGCTTTAACCCCTTCAAGCTAACCCGTCGCGATGGCTCCACGACTAAGTCCTTTCTCTAGGACATCTGCCGTGACAAAACCACGACAGTTGGCACCCATCGTGGGGCTATCGCACGATGGTTTCAAGTTCTTGGAGGGCCGCTTTGAAGGACTCGAGGGCTACGCCGTAGGCCGGATGACTAAGAGTCGTCACGGCAAACTTTACATCGACGATGCAGGCTGGGGCCCCGAGCCCGGCTCAGTTGAGTATGGGTACCGGGTCCCCTTTGGTGGCATACACGTTTTCATCGGCAAGATCGGAGAACCGGGCCCTGAGCTGGATATCTGCACCGACCTCGTCGAAATGGCTCAGCGTGCGCGATCTGCCCGGGTTAAACCGGCCATGAAGTGTGCCTTCGTGGGAGTCATCCATGGAGGAGGTCATGAGGATGGATCGGGATCTGGCGGCGAGACCGTCATTTACTCCGGCGATGAGTCATCAACCGGAGAAACCGAATCTCTATATCAGCTACAAGATGGCCGGATTGGGGGCTATTTCGACGGTGACAGTATTTTGGACCCCTCTGATCTGCCCAACCGAGTTGGAATATTCATGGCTGGCACACAAGCAGCGATTCATTCTTCGACCGCTGCGGCAACAACCTCCGGTTCAGCAGCGGTGACGGCTGCCGGGGCAGGAGGCCCTGTGCGCCCGCCGGCTCAAGTTCTATCAGAGCTATTTGATGCATTGGCTGTGCTTATGGCGGAAGCTAATCTGGCGGATCAGGACGTCCACAACGCAGAGATTGCAAAGGGAAGGGAACAGATCACCCAGGCCAAGGCGGACCTGGCAGCTGAGGATACCAGGATGGCCACAGAGCGGGCCGCTCTAGACGCACAAGCCTACAGGCTCATGTTGGACCAGAACGCGTCGCATGAAGTCATGAGGAGGAAGTACCGATCCCGTTTGCCTCCGGTTTTCGAGGCCAGAGACCTTTTCAACACCCCGGGAGCAGGAACCAGTAATCCGCTGGAGGGAAACCGGGCGGAAGCTCCTGGGACCGGTGCGCCGGTTCAGCCTCGTCGGATGGATCCGCCCCGTCAAAACACCGTTATACCTCAGGCTGTTTCAACACCTCCGGGTCGCTACTCCAACCCAATGGATAATCTCATCGCCGCTGCTGCATGGCTGGAGGCCATTCCAATTGAAGGTGACTCACCGGAGGCGATAGAGACGCGACGGGTCAAGGAGCTTCTTAGGACAGCTTTGGACCAACAGGAAGCATACTCGTACAGCCGCGACCGGATCCACTCGACCCCTCGCCCAAGCCGGAGCTATAGCAGGCGTATGGAGGAACCGGCAGTGTCAAGTAATGAACGACGTGGAGCACCCCGCGGCAACAACCCGGCGGGTGGTGCTGATAATGCTCAGGAAGTGGTGGACCGGGCCCGAGCACGCAGGGAGGCTGAGTTAGCCGCACAATATCAGGCTCGGCAGCTTACGCCGGTTCGTCCAACTATTTCGGTCGAACCTGGTGTTACTTCTAGCTCTTTGGGGGTGTCTTTCCTTGTCCCCGCTTTACGCAATGTGCGCCTACCCAAGGATTTCAAGGGCCCGCGCAAGGTACCAAATTACACGGCGGATCAACCCCCAGAGACATGGGTGGAGAGCTATGAGATGGCCATGGAGATGTTGGATGTGGATGATGCGGCATGTGCGGAATACTTCACCATGATGCTTGAAGGAACGGCCCGCACTTGGTTAAAAAGCTTACCGGCCAATTCTATCAGTTCATGGGCCCAATTATGAGCCCGGTTTATCAATAATTTCAAGGATACATGTAAGCAGCCCATGTCGATAGTAGATTTAGCTGCCTGTGTCCAGGAGGAAGGAGAATCGACGACTCATTGGGTGCGCCGGGTCTCACAAGTGTTGCATTCATCAGACCGCATCAACGCTGACACCGCAGTCTTAACCCTAGAAGGCAACTGCCGGTTTGGGCCCCTAAAGCTAAAGTTGGGACGGATGAAGCGCCATTGCACTGACATGGGGACCCTCATGGCTGCTTTGGTAAAGTATACTGATTCTGATAGTACCAAGGATCCCGAATCTGATGATGACAAGGCAGGGAAGGGAAAGAGGAACAACAACTCCAAAGGTCAGCAGCATCACTGGGCAGGCAATGGTGGTGGAGGCAAGCGTAAAGCGGATGGTAACATGGACTTTGTAGCTAATACCAACGTGCAGGACAATGGCCAGCGACGCAAGGGTAAACCAAAAAATCGCAGTGGGGCACCCAACCCTAACCCGGATCGCCTAAATTATCTACTGAGCCAGCCCTGTCCAAGACATGGGACGAAGGAGGTGCCAGCAAACCACCTTTGGAAGGATTGCTTTATTATGCAGGAGTTCAAGAATACTAATGCTTTCCGGTATGATCACGGTTCCGGCGGTGGCTCAGGATCCGGGCCGGGTTACGGTGGAGGAAATTCCGGTTCAGGATTTAATGGTAATCCGGGCGGACATAATAATCAGAACAACCAGGGTGGTTATAACCAGCAGCAGCAACAGTCAGGTTACCAGAGCATCCCAAAGCAGTTGAATAGTGGGCAGTACCATGTCTTCACCACTAGCTTGGACAAGCGAGACCGAAAGGTTCAGAGGCGGGCAGTCAACTCTGTTGAACCGGCCGTGCCCCGTTATCTACGCTGGTCTGAACAACCAATCATATGGAGCAGAGAGGATAACCCTCCCCAGGTTGATAATCCGGGTCAGTTGGCTCTGGTGGTGGCACCTCAGGTGGGAGGTTACAAGTTCACCAAAGTGCTCATGGATGGAGGGAGCAGCATTAATATCTTATACTATGAGACCTTCCGTCGTATGGGACTAACAGATAAAAATCTCAAACCGTCTAATACGGTGTTCCACGGTGTAGTACCTGGCAAGTCAGCATATCCTGTTGGTAAGATAGCTCTGGAAGTGGCCTTTGGAGATGATCATGATTCCAGGTTGGAGACATTGACGTTTGAAGTGGTTAACATCCAAAGTCCATATCACGCCCTGTTTGGGCGACCGGCCTACGCCAAGTTTATGGCACGGCCCTGTTATGTGTATTTGCAGCTCAAGATGCCGCGTTACAAGGGGACAATAACGGTTCATGGAAGCCGTAAAATCACTTTGGAGTGCGAGGAAGGAGATGCGTCTTACGCAGAGTCGGTTGTGCCACCGAGGAGCTGGAGTATTATAAGGACAATGTTGATCCGGCGGACATGACTCCATTAAAAAAGCCAACTACGGAGCATGATCCGGCCCTGAAGTTCAAATCGGCAGCAGAAACTAAGCTTGTTGATTTCGTACCTGGCGATTCGTCCAAGTAGTTCAGCATCAGTGCCAACTTGGATCCGAAATAGGAAAGCGCACTCATCGAGTTCATTCGTGAGAATCGGGACATTTTTGCATGGAAGCCCTCTGACATGCCAGGTGTACCGAGGCAACTCGCTGAGCACACCCTTAATGTGGATCCTAAATACAAACCGGTGAAACAGTTCCTCCGCCGGTTTAACAAAGGAAGACGCAAGGCAATTGGAGAAGAGGTAGCCAGGCTCTTAGCAGCTAGATTTATTGTTGAAGTTTTTCACCCTGAGTGGCTTGCCAATCCGGTGCTAGTCCTTAAGAAAAACGGCACCTGGCGCATGTGTGTGGATTACACAGATCTCAATAAGGCTTGTCCAGCAGATCATTGATGCTACGGCGGGTTGTGAGCGTTTAAGTTTTTTGGATGCATATTCTAGCTATCATCAGATCAAAATGGCAGTTAAGGACCAGGAGAAGACGGCATTCATAATTCCCTTTGGAGCCTTCTGCTATGTGTCTATGCCCTTTGGGCTCAAAAGTGCCCAGGCAACTTATCAACGGTGTGTACAAAATTGTCTTCACAAGCAGATTGGCCGTAATGTACATGCTTACGTGGATGATATCGTGGTTAAGTCCAGGGAGAAGGAGACTCTGGTTGACGATTTGAAGGAAACCTTTGATAACCTAAGGACGTACAAGATGATGCTTAATCCGGACAAGTGTGTCTTTGGTGTACCGGCGGGCAAGTTATTGGGTTTTCTGGTGTCCAATAGGGGAATTGAGGATAATCCGGAGAAGATCACAGCCATCACCTCCCTGGCTAAACCGAAGTGTATCAATGATGTTCAACGCCTGGCAGGCCGGATTGCCGCGTTAAGCCGGTTTATCAGCCGCCTTGGTGAGAAGGCAATCCCTTTGTATCAGATGTTGAAGAAGACGGATCAGTTCGTCTGGAGTTCTTCTGCTGATGACGCATTTGAGGACTTAAAGCGGCAATTGGCCAAACCGCCTGTACTCGCCGCTCCCATTGACAAGGAGCCGTTACTACTATATGTTGCTGCTAATGCTCGTGCGGTCAGCGTGGCTATTGTGGTGGAGCGAAAGGAGGCAGGTAAGGAGCATCCGGTTCAACGTCCGGTCTATTATATCAGCGAGGTACTCATTGAGTCCAAGCAAAGGTATCCGCATTGGCAGAAGCTGGTGTACGGAGTTTTTATGGCAAGCCGGAAGCTTAAGCAATACTTCCAAGGGCACCCAATTACGGTGGTCAGTTCTGCTCCTTTGGGGGATATCATCCAGAACCGGGAAGGGACTGGCCGGATTGCCAAGTGGGCTATAGAGCTTGGGCCGCACGGATTGAAGTATGTGCCTCAGATGGCGGTGAAGTCTCAAGCACTGGTTGAATTCATCAATGATTGGACGGAAATGCAAGCACCTGAGGAAAAGCCGGATCACACATATTGGACCATCCATTTTGACGGATCCAGGCAATTGGAAGGCTCGGGGGCTGGAGTCGTATTAACTTCCCCACAAGGTGATAAGTTTTGTTACGTTCTCCGCTTAATGTTTCCTTGTACTAACAATGCAGCTGAGTATGAAGCCTTGCTCCATGGTCTCCGGATGGCTAAGGAGATGAACCTAAGTCGAGTTAAGTGCTTCGGTGACTCGGACCTCATGGCTCAACAAGTGTCTGGCACTTGGGACTCCAAGGACCCACTCATGGCAGCATATCGTCGTGAGGTGGATATTGTCGCAGGTCATTTTAAAGGCTAGCAGGTGGACCACGTGGACCGACGGAAGAATGAAGCGGCGGACGCTTTAAGCCGGCTGGGCTCTCAACGCAAACCGGTCCCGCCCAATGTTTTTCTGGATGTGCTGCACAACCCGTCGGTCAAGCTCCCTGGTGAAGCGGATTTGGCCATTCCTGATCCGGAGGCTCAATTGGTGGCAGCTCTTCATGTCATTCCGGAATGGACGCTTCCTTACCTGGCGTACATGAACCGGGGCGAGTTACCAGAGGATGAGATTCTGGCCCTACAGATAGTCCGGCGGTCCAAGTCCATGACTATTGTCAATGGCGAGTTGCATCATTGCAGTATATCAGGGGCGTTTCAACGCTGTGTGTCTCCTGAAGAAGGCTGTGAAATTTTGCGTGAGATCCACAAAGGAGATTGTGGTCACCATGCCGGTTCAAAATCTTTGGTAGCTAAAGCGTTTCGCCATGGCTTCTATTGGTTAACTGCTCATGCTGATGCGGAGGATGTGGTCAGACGATGTGACGGTTGCCAAAAGTTTTCAAGACGTGCTCATGTGCCGGCTCAAGAATTGAGAATGATTCCAATTACTTGGCCATTTGTGACTTGGGGGCTGGATATGGTTGGGCCTTTCAAAAGGTCCAAAGATAAGAAGACCCACCTCCTGGTGGCGGTTGACAAGTTCACAAAGTGGGTGGAGGCAGAACCGGTTAGAAAGTGTGATGAGGCCATGGCGGTTCAGTTTATCAAAAAAGTGATTTTCCGGTTTGGCTTTCCACACAGTATCATCACAGATAATGGTACCAATTTGTCCAAGGGTGCCATGAAGGAGTTCTGTGAACGGGAGCACATCCGGCTTGACGTTTCATCAGTGGCACACCCACAGTCCAATGGTCAAGCAGAAAGGGCTAATCAAGAGATTTTGAGAGGCATCAAGCCCCGGCTTATGGTTCCTTTGCAGAGAACACCGGGTTGTTGGGTAGAAGAATTACCATCTGTGTTATGGAGCATCAATACCACACCCAACAGATCAACGGGATACACACTATTCTTCATGGTCTATGGAGCGGAGGCGGTTCTCCCCAGTGATATCCGTCATGATTCACCTCGTGTGACGGCTTATGTTGAAGCGGACAACGAGACAGCACGGCAAGATGCTTTGGACCGGTTGGATGAAGAGCGTGGCATAGCAGCTGCTCGCTCAGCGATTTACCAACAGGATCTTCGTCATTATCACAGTCACCGAGTTAAAACCAGAACCTTTCAAGAGGGAGATTTGGTACTTCGGCTCATCCAAGACCAGACTGATATGCATAAGCTATCCCCACCTTGGGAGGGACCTTGTAAGTGCATCTAGTGCCACCCCTAGTTGGTTTTGGAGTATTGACGACAAACCTAGTTGAGGGACTAATGTGTTTGTGAGAATTGCAGGAAAACACAGGTAGAAGTCCCTCATTGATTCGGTTTACTACCAGAGATGACCCCTAAAAATGAATGAAGACATTGAAGTCAAAGGTGGTATATGAAGATATTCACATTGAAGACTATGACAACAGAAGACACGTTATGAAGCCTATGGAACTCGAAGACTTAGATCTTTCGTTGTTCTTTTTATTTTTGTTGAGTCATAGGAACCACCGTACTGTTAAGTGGGGTCCAGGAGAACAAGTCAGAATGACTTAAGTGATGCCTAAATCAAAAACCTATGTCTTCGAGTGAACACCATGAGAGCAAATCTTGTCCAGAGCCGGGCAAGTCAGCCTTGCTTGTAGCCCAAGTAAAGTTGCCATGAGAGTTCAAAATCTGACCGTTGAGACACGTGTCAGTTCCTTAGTGACCCAGGGTCATTTCGGACAAATCAGGTCGGGTTGCCAAGTGGCTATAAATAGCCCACCCCCGCAACCATAAACAGTTGGCTGCTCAGATTTCAGTGCACGGCTTTTATCGTTTGAGAGCAACCCACCTCGAAGCCTTTGAGAGAAAATTTCTAGTGAGGAGAAAAGCCCTAACCACCCAGAGCCAGAGTAAATTGGGCATCACTTAAGTCTTCTTGTCTGTGTGATCTGAAGACTTATTACACTTGAGGACTGTGAATCCTCCAGACGGTTAGGCGTCGCGTTCAGAGCATCCAAGAGACATTGTGGATTGCCAGTGAACAAAGTCTGTGAAGGTTTGGGAGTCTACCTTGAAAACTTACTAGAGTGATTGGGCGAGGACTAAGTGACCTTAGCTCAAGGAGATTACGGTGAGGACTTGGTGTCCTGAACTGTGTGTTCAGGACTGGGTGTCCGGGACTGTGTGTCCTAAGGTTTAAATACCTAGCCGCTCCAACCAGACGTACAGTTGTCACAGCAACTGGAACTGGTCCAACATATCATTGTCTTCAACGAGTCACTGGTTTCATCTTCACTTCCTTCTCTTGTTGTTACTCATTGTGAAGTCATTGCGTGCTTGCTTTATCATTTGTCTTCACAACGTGAATGCATGATCTGTTTGGCTTCATAACTTCTTCCTACTTGATCCTTATTACACTGAAGCTGTTTGTCACTGTGCTTTCACTCTATTGAATACATGACCATGGCCGGCCTAGTGTAATCTAACTTCCGCTGCATAGTAATAGGCATAATCTTCACTGTTTGTCTTCATAACTCCCAACTTGTGAAGACTTTCATAAAAATCGCCTATTCACCCCTCTCTAGTCGATATAACGCACTTTCAATTGGTATCAGAGCAAGGTGCTCCCTTGTTCTGTGTGATTCGGTTTAACCACCTGGAGTTTTAGCTATGTCGACTGCAGGGATAATCAAAGTCTCCGCTACGTGCCCTGTCTTTGATGGAACTGAATATCCCTACTGGAAGAATAAGATGCGCATGCATCTTGAAGCCATTGACGTCGACCTATGGTATGTCGTCAAGAACGGCGTTCCCAAGGCTGGAGAAGGTGTCACTGCTGCTGATGTCAAGAAGTTCGTTCAACTGGACTCTACTGCCAAGAACATCATCTGTGGTCATCTGACCAAAGGACAGTATGGCCGTGTGAGTGCCTTGAAGACATCCAAACTGGTCTGGGACTGGCTCTCCAAGGTCAATGAAGGCATCTCAACCCAGAGAGATCAACGAATCAGTGTCCTTCGCAATCTCTTCAGCCGCTTCAAGCGAAATGACAATGAGAATGTCCAGCACACATTTCATAGACTCACGGACATCACAAATGAGCTTCAAGCCCTCGGCGCCACTGAAATCACCAAACATGAAATCGTCAAAACGCTGCTTAGATCACTTGATAGTTCGTTTGACATCCTGGCCCTGATGATTCAAGAACGTCCTGATTTCAAGACACTCGATCCGTCTGACATACTTGAGAGGCTCAACACACACGAGTTTCAGCTTTCTGAGAAAAGAGATATCTACGGTCCAAACTATGGGCGAACTCGCGCCTTGAAGGCAAAAGCTGTCTCCTCATCTGAAGAAGAATCTGACTGCAGTTCTGATGATCCTGAAGACATTGGAAGAGAACTTGCAATGCTAGTGAAGAAGTTCCAAAAATTCACCAAGAAGAAAGGCTTCAGAAAATCTTCACGATCAAGCTCAAGGAATGATGAAGCTTCTGCTCATGACTACAAGAAGAAAACATGTCACAAGTGCAAGAAAACTGGACACTTCATCTCTGAGTGTCCACAGTGGGACAATGAGAACAGAAGGAAGAAGAAGAGCAAGGAATATGATTCTGACGACAAGAAGAAGAAGAAATACTCAAAGTCTTCTTCCAAGTCTTCACCAAAGTCTTCATCACACAAGAAGAGCTCATCTGGCAAGGCACGTGCGTTTGTTGGAAAGGAGATGGATTCAGAGGAGGAGTCCGCATCTGAGGAGGCAGAGGTGGAGTCTGAGGAGGAGTCTGATTCTGGCATTGCGAGTTTGGCTACAGCATACGTCGCCAAGTCCATCTTCAACACTGAAGACAATGACTGCATCACCAACACCAACGCAAATGACAAGAACGACTCCACTCCTACCTACTGCTTCATGGCACGCGGTGCCAAGGTAAACACACGCACTACTCGCTATGAAACATCTAGTGACGATGACTCTGAATGTGATTCAAAACCTAGCTACAAAACACTTGCTAAAATTGCAACTGAACAACAGAAAGCTATGGAACATATTCAATAACTGTTAGACAGAAGCGATGATCTGTTGGGTGCTGAAATGACTCGATCTGAATCCTTAATTGAAGACATAAAAAACCTTCACGTTAAGTATCAGGAACTTGAAGATCGTCATGATACTCTCTCAACAACTCATGAAAAGCTTTCCTATGATTATCTTCAAAGGAAGCAAGAACTTGAGAAATTGAGGGTGGCTCATGAAGATCTTCAAAAGGAAAACGAGTCACTTCGCTCCGAACAGATCAGTCCCGCTGAGGAAGGATTTGAACCACCATGTCTTAAATGCATTGAGCGTGATAATGCTAATTCTGTTGCTGAATGTTCCACTTCTACTGCTGTTGCAATATCTTCAACTGTTGACGTGGTAACTAACCCCTCTGCTGAGGATACCACTGCTATTGCTGATGAGAATGCTATGTTGAAGACATTGCTTGAAACAGGGATGTACAAAAGTCTTAAAGGACATCAGACACTATGTGATGTCCTCAAGAAGCAGATCCTGAATCGAAACCCAAGGAAAGAGGGTGTTGGATTTGTGAGGAAAATCAATGCAGATGGCTCTTACTGGAAACCTGAGCAGTACCCCAAAACCACATGGGTTGCTGCAAAGGAACTTTCAGCAGATCCATCCAACTTATCTGGCTTCACTTGTGCTAACCCCATTATCATTGATGAATCCTTTGATGCAAACTATAAACTGTTTAAGAATCAGAATGGTGAAGTGTTTGCCAGGTACATTGGTACTAACTGCAGGAATGGACCGCCTATGAAGAAGATCTGGGTTTCCAAAAAGTGTCTGGAAAATCTTCCTGTGAATGTCTTCATGACACCTCACTTGAAGAAGACAAATCTCAGACCAAAGGCTTCATACGGTCCAATGGCTTCATACAAACAGAGGACTCACCTGAGTCACGCTAACACAAATGTTTTGCAGGGAAACCATACTCAGGCACATGAGTATGAGAGCGGTTCATCGAACCGTGTTCATGTGACCAAAAATTATTCTGCTTATTCCTATGAGTATTATTGTCCACCTGCTAGACTGTTTGCTAAGGCTTCAAAGCCAAAATTCTCAGATGCTGCACTTAGACTTATTGCTTCTAAGCCACCCTTGAAGATGTGGGTGGTTAAGAATGCTTAACTCTCTTTTACAAGGAAAGGTCTCCAGCAGAAAAACAAAATCTTCTGATGCTATTGCTGGGGACCTTAAAAATCTTGTAGGGCGCAAGATAAAATGCCCGAATAGGATCAATATGTACTTCGTTCCTGAATCGCATGCTACTCTCCGTATTAGTCCTAATCTGGATTTAAGTTTTCATAACCCACCGGTTCGTCAAATGTTTATGCTTCACAATTCTCTTCGTGAAGCCTATCCCCCTAACTGTACTGTAGGGTACGACACCAGCGACTTCAAAATCTTCAGAATGGATTATTGACAGTGGGTGTACAAATCACATGACTGGCAGAAGAAGCCTTCTTATGGACTCAACAATACGTCCATCCGACAAGAGCCACATCACATTTGCTGACACTGGTAAAAGTAAGGTATTGGGTCTAGGTAGAGTTGCAATCTCAAAGGATCAACACATGGATAAAGTCATGCTTGTTGAATCCCTTGGCTTCAACTTAATGTCTGTCTCAATGCTTTGCGATCTGAATATGATTGTAATGTTTGGAAAATATCGCTGCCTGGTGCTAATGGAATCTGACAAATCTCTAGTGTTTGAAGGGTATCGGAAAGGTGATTTGTACGTGGTAGATTTCTCAGCAGGACCACAACTTGCGGTATGCCTTCTTGCAAAAGCTTCAGAATGCTGGCTTTGGCATCGGAGGCTTGGGCATGCTGGCATGAGGGCATCAAGTTCAAGAAAGATCATTTATGCGGTGCCTGTGAAGCAGGGAAGATGACAAGGGCAAAACATCCTTCGAAGACAATCATGACTACTACACAACCCTTCGAACTGCTCCACATGGATCTTTTCGGTCCAACTCACTACTCAACTTTTACTACTACTGCTTGCCTCTATTGCTTCGTCATTGTTGATGATTACTCTAGATATACTTGGGTACACATAATCCTTTACAAGACTGAAGTGCAGGATGTCTTCAGATGCTTCGCCAATCGAGCTATGAACAATTTTGGCGCCAAGATAAAGCACATTAGAAGTGACAATGGCACTGAATTCAAGAACACTGGCCTTGATACATATCTTGATACCTTGGGCATCAGACATGAATTCTCAGCTCCGTACACGCCACAGCAGAATGGCGTCGTCGAACGCAAGAACAGAACACTCATTGAAATGGCCAGAACAATGCTAGATGAATACAAGACAATTCTGGACTGAAGCCATTGATACTGCATGCCATACAATCAATCGTGTTTATCTTCACAAGCTTCTGAACAAGACATCTTATGAACTCCTAACTGGCAAGAAGCCAAATGTCAGTTACTTCAGAGTATTTGGCGCAAAGTGCTGGATCAAGGACCCACATCACACCTCAAAGTTTGCACCAAAAGCACATGAGGGCTTTATGCTTGGATATGGAAAGGATTCACACTCCTACAGAGTCTTCAATCTCTTCCATTACAAAGTAGTCGAAATAGTGGATGTGCGGTTTGATGAAACAAATGGTTCACAAAGAGAGCAACTGCCAAATGTGCTAGATGAAGTCCCAGCTAGTGAATCAATCAAGCTTATGGGAACTAGAGAGATTATGCCTTCTGAAGCTCATCCTGAAGAAGAACTCATCATCTCAGCACCTGATCAACATGAAGACAATACTCAGCATGAAGACATTCCTCCAAACAACAACGCAGATCAGCAAGAGCAAAGTCTTCGCCCTATACATCCTCGTGTTGCAAATGAAGTGCAGATTGACAGAATACTTGACAGCATCAATGCACCTGGTCCACTCACTCGTTCAAGGGCAACTCAGCTAGCAAACTTCTGTGGGCGTTTCGCATTCGTCTCAATATCAGAACCCAAGAAAGTTGAAGAAGCCTTCATGGAACCTGAATGGATTCAAGCTATGCAAGAAGAGCTTCAATAGTTTGAGCTGAATAATGTATGGGAACTAGTTAAGCGTCCCGATCCACGGAAGCACAACATAATAGGCACCAAATGGATATACCGCAACAAGCAAGATGAACATGGTCAAGTTGTCAGAAACAAAGCTCGTCTCGTTGCTCAAGGATATACTCAAGTAGAGGGCATTTACTTCGATGAAACTTTTGCTCCTGTGGCTAGGCTTGAAGCCATACGCATACTGCTGGCCTATGCAAATCATCATAACATACTTCTATATCAAATGGATGTGAAAAGTGCCTTTCTCAATGGCAAGATTGAAGAAGAAGTGTATGTTGCACAACCACCTGGTTTTGAAAATCCAAAACATCCTGATATGGTATACAAGCTCAACAAGGCACTATATGGCCTCAAACAAGCCCCTAGGGCCTGGTATGATACACTCAAGTACTTTCTGAAGAGAAAAGGCTTCATACCTGGTTCGCTGGATCCCACTCTTTTCATGAAGACATACGATGGTGAACTGTTTGTGTGCCAAATATATGTGGATGACATTATCTTCGGCTGCACCAATCGGAAGTACAGTGAAGAGTTTGGATATATGATGCAAGAGCAATATCATATGTCCATGATGGGGGAGCTGAAGTTCTTTCTTGGTCTTCAAATCCGACAACAGCGCAATGGCATCTTCATATCTCAAGAGAAGTATCTCAAAGATTGCCTGAAGAAGTTCGGTATGCAAGACTGCAAAGGCTTCACAACACCAATGCCAGCCAAACATCATCTAGGTCCTGACGACAATGGTAAAGAGTTTGATCAAAAGGTATACCGCTCCATGATTGGGTCTTTGCTTTATTTATGTGCATCTAGGCCAGATATCATGCTTAGTGTTTGCATGTGTGCTCGATTTCAAGCGGCACCAAAGGAGTCGCATCACTTAGCTGTGAAGGAATTATTCGATATTTGGCTCACACCCCAACTCTAGGATTATGGTATCCAAAGGGCTCAGAGTTTGATTTGGTTGGATTTTCGGATGCTGATTATGCTGGTGACAAAGTTGATCGCAAGTCTACATCAGGCACATGTCACTTTCTGGGACGATCACTTGTATGTTGGTCTTCAAAGAAGCAGAACTGTGTATCTCTCTCCACTGCTGAATCAGAATACATTGCTGCTGGATCTTGCTGCGCTCAGCTTCTGTGGATGAAGCAAACACTCATGGATTATGGCATTCATCTGAAGCAAGTGCCACTTTACTGCGACAACGAAAGCGCCATCAAGATTGCCAACAACCCAGTTCAGCACTCGAAGACAAAGCACATTGAAATTCGCCATCACTTTCTCAGAGATCATGTTGTGAAGGAAGACATTGATATCATACACGTCAACACTGAAGAGCAATTGGCAGATATCTTCACCAAGCCCTTGGATGAGAAGAGGTTTTGCAAGTTACGGTGTGAGCTAAATATCTTGGAATCCTCAAATGTCCTGTGATCAGGCACACATCCTAACACTTAAGCATATTGATGACTTAGATGTGCAACGCACAAAGTAAAGTATATCTTCAATCAATGAAGACATACATTCTAAGTGTGAATACATTAATGTGGAATTTGACTTCGGAGCGCCACAATAATTGTGCGCCGTGTCTGGGTCTAATACTTCCTATACGGTGGGTAACGCCACCACAAAATGTTCCATTTTGAAGTGTTTAACTCATGGCGTTACCTTGCAATATCTTCACATTGGTTTGGCTTCGAACTTAACATGTCTTCATGATCATCTTCACTACGATGATTATGTATATATATATGCTCTAAGTGTTCTGTCCTCTACAGCATTCGTTTATAGCTATGTCTTCTTGGTTGAATCTTTTGAACTAAGTGAATGTGATCGGACCCTAACCTCTCTATGCTTTCTATCTCAAACTCAATCTCTCCAAGTCATATGCATTCTGTTGAAACTGTCGAATGTCTTCACTGTGTCCTTGTCAGCTGAAGACATAGAGACAACCATAAAAGTCCGTTTTTAATGCTCATTCCTCCACATAAGATCCAGAGAAGCAGGAACGACCGCCCGACAATTTAGGCGTGCGTGGGACGTGGAACAAAACCCAAACTTCCGCTAACTGGCCACGCGTGCCTCAAATGCGAACCGCCAGGGGCACCTGCGTAATAGCACAGTGCCGCCTCTAAGACTATAAATTCACACTTACCGCAGTCATTATCTCCTTCTTCCATGCTCGCACGAACCCTAGCGCCACCGCTAGCACTCGACGACGCCGGAGACGAAGCGCTTCGCTGCCGCAACCTCTCCAACGCCGTCCTCACACCGACCTCGGACATCGTCCTCTCCCCCGTCGCCGTAGGTGTTTTCCGTCGCCAAGTTAGGGCACGGAGGACTGAACTGCTCGGCATCAACTTCCTTCCGTCTAGCAGTTCCTGTGTGGTAAATAAAACTTCTTTTTACAGCCTCTTTTGATCTCTTGGTTCTGTCACTTTCAACCATAAGAAGTTTCTCTTCACACCAGTTAGATCTTTCGCTGCATCTCATAACATGCCTAGTATATTCACTTGTGCTTCATAAAGTAGTTAGATTCCTCACTTGTACTGATCTATGGGTTCGTACAAATCAGGAACCAACTTCTTATCTATAAGTGAATGTCTTCGCACAATGAGGTCAATGTCTTCTAAACTGATTAATCTTCAAAACCTTCTGAGAATGCATATGACCTCTTCCCCTTCCCTCGCACCTTAATGCTGTCACAGGTACATGTCCGTGGGAGAATCCTTCGGTTCTCATAGTCTGCATTCATTTGCAGAATTGCTACAACATCACATAAACTCTCCTGAAGCCAGTTCCTGTTTGTCCAGAAAAAGAAAGCCTTTGAAGCCTTTGAAAGTTTTGAAGCCTTTCAAGTTAAAGTTTATGGCTTCAGTTGCAGCAGCAAGAAAGGGGGGCAGACAGAGACGTGAGGGAACTTCCAAGGATCTGCCTGAAGACCTGGCAGAAATGTACAAAACAAATCCAGAAGAGAGCTATGGGCAGCACAAAACCCGAATCCAATGGATTCAACGCTATTGGGCAGAACAGTGGTTCAAATACCGCTTCGTCACCCAGGAGTATGCTGAAAAGAATGCAATCAAGAGTCCATGGGGGGATATCTTATACAAGAACCTTGTACCCAGAACCAGAGATGAAGCCATTGCTCAAGGCTTCTACCCATGCATGGTCCGAGGACCACAGCCTGATGATGCACATCCGTCGTCACTTCTCTGGTGTCGTGACGACAATCTCTTCAAACGCAACTTTCAGTTTGCTCAACAGTCTGCGAAGCTAAACAAGAAGAAATTTGGGCTTGACTTCAATCCTGGTCCCTCCTCACCAAGGACAGATGGCACACGCGACGCGGAACCCAATATCAACGGTCCGTTTGCCAATCTTGAGGGCCTGATCACCCACATCTTAGTCCAAGGGACTGCTGTGAATGACCCTCCAGCTGATTCTGAGTCTGATGAAGCTCCTGCTGTGCCGAAGCCAAAGCAGACAAAGAAACCAAAAGCTTCGAAGCCGGCCCTGCCTCAAAAATCTCAAGGGCGAAGCCATTGAAAACTACACCTCCTGAAGTCAGTGTGCAGTCTGAAGATGTATCCCGCATCTCCAAGCCCCTGAAGGATAAGGAGCCCCAGCAACACACAGGCAAAGAGCTCACTACTGCTGCCATTCTGCGCAGTGAAGCCATTGATCTATCAAGCGATGAAGATCTGGGCGATGACGCACTAGAACAGGTCATCAAAAGCAAGGAGGAAGCGGAAATCTTCAACAATCTGCCTCTCTTTGATGTCGCCATCATCCACAGCTTCATCGATGAATGGTTTGACACACCAGATATAAGCTTCAATGATCTGCAGCTGCCTGTTGGACTCAGCGTCGCCTTCCAAGGCGCAATTGCTTCAGAACTGGCCATTGATCAGCGCATTGTTGAGCTGAAGCAGAAAATTGATCACGAAAAAGCTCAGTTCAAGAAGCACATGGCCAGTCTCAGCGTGCAGGAAGTGAGAAGCTTCAAAATCATGCTGCATGATCTCAAAGAAAACTTTCTGAAGAAGCGTGCTGAAGCTCAAGGCTCGCGTGAAAGGATGAAGTCATTGGCTGAGAAATGTGTTCAAGCCTACAACGAGGCTGAAAAGCGCAAGGCACTTGGGCGCCCAGGCATCGACCCCAAGATGGCCGCAAAGAAGAAGAAGCAGCCTGCTGTGAGTGAACCAGAGGCATCAAGACAAGCAGCCACTTCCATTGTCTTCCCAACCGCCACGACTGGCTCGAAGCCAAAGAGCCGGTCAACAGCTTCAGAGCTAAAGAAGACAAGAGCTGCAGAAGCTGAAGCCAGAAAAAGGAAGAGCTCTGAAGCCTCTCCTTGTGCCCCCAGTAAAAGAAGCGCAAGACTAAGAAATCTAGGGCTGCTCCCACAGAGCCCTTGATGGTTGAACCCCTTTCTGTCATTCACCCCAATGCAGAAAGAAGTTTAACAGTTCATGAGCCTGCTCCCACAGAGGCACCTGACGCTGAAGATATTCCAGCAGCCGACCAACTAGCTGCTGAAGACATTGGTCATCAGGACAATGTGCAAGGTGATGCAGCCCTTCCTCAGCTTGAAACAAGCGAACCCATCAGCATTGGTCGTCCTCTGACGCCAATGGCACAAGATGAGTCATGGGCGGATCGCCCTCAGTAGGAAGAAGACATTCAGGCCCAGCCCACTCCGACACCACAAGCGTCATCTGCGTTCCGTAGGCTTCGCAAAGGTCCACGGCCTCAAGTCCAGATTCCGGCTGCATCAGCTGAAGACAATGAAGAAGCACCTCCAGAACTCACTCCCTCGCTCCATCAAGATGCAGTTCCCCGAGAGAACGTACCTGAAGATGTCCCTCAAACTACTAACACTGAAGCCAATGTGGAGCCCGCCCCACCAAATGCTTCAGCGGACAGCGAAGCCACTGAGCCAGACACTTCGGTTCCTGAGTCTGCTGCAGGTCCACAATTTGACTATCACATAGAGCACAGGCCTCATGTCCAAAAGCCAGTCCCAAGGCTTCCAAGGTTCCCAGGTCCTGCATCAGCACCTGGCTCCTTTGATGTAAACAGCTTCAAGGCAGACAACACATTTTTTGATAGCTCCAAGAACCCCTATTCAAGGGAAAGGATTGTATCAGACATGTTCTGGAGCTATTCACAGCGCAGCTATTATTCTTGCATCTTATACAACCAAGGTCGCATCTTCCCACACAAGCGCCTTGAGGTTGAAGCTATTGCTGGTCTGCCATGTCTTGAGGAAGCTTTGGACTGCTTCAGGCAAGTGGGTCTGCTGCCGTTCGTGACTGATGAAGAGCACTGGAACGAAGAGCTTCTGCTTCAGTTTTATGCCACTCTCCACATCAAAGGCTACAACAGAGATCCTAAGACTTGGATCCTGGAGTGGATGACCGGAAATGTCCATCATGAAGCCAATGCATTCAATATCATTGAGCTCACTGGCCTGCCCACTCCAGGCGAATTCTTCGAGGAAGGGTGTCAACTTCATTCTGAAGCTATTGAGAGCATATTTCAGAGACCTGAACCCAATATGAGTCAGATGCTCTCAATGATGAAGCCATTGCCTCAAGATGCACCCTATCCAACTGAGTTCTTCGTTGAAGACCTAGAGTACCTGCCCAGGACCATATATCATATTATCCGGCGGACTCTCTGGCCCATTAAGGGACACTCTCCACATGCCAAGATTGAGGGTGCAATGAAGACTCTCATATTCTATATCATGCATGGCAAATGCTTTAATGCACAGGATCTTTTCATACGACAACTTGCTGCGTCAGGCTCGGACTTATTTAGTCTAAAAATCTATGCCCCTTGGGTGATGAGGCTGATCAAACTACACTCTACAATTTTGTATCAGCCCTCAGCCTGAAACCATCGCATCTTCCTGCCAGATGTGGATATCTCTGCTGAAGCAATATACCCTGAGCCTGCCAAGCAACCAATAAGTCTTCAGAATGCCGAACACCAGAGCTTCACGCAGAATGTTGAAGGTGTTGAAGCCATGTCCAGGGTCTATCCTATGGCTGGCACTACACGTGCACCAGCATCAACCGAAGCCACAGATAGCACAAACGCTCCAAGACCCAAGAAGTGTGCTCGTGTCCTCACTGACCGAGAGCTTCTTGTGGCCCTTCACCAAAAGCAAGATAGGCATCACGACTGGCTGCAACGTCAGATGAAGAGCCTCTTGGTGGATGTCAATCGTCTTCGAAACCTGGCGACCAAGAATGCCTTCGTTACGCATGAGACTTGCCGTCGTACGTGGAAAGGGCTCTCAATGATCTGCACTGAAGCTGAACTTGAAGAGGATGGCTTCACAGAGCGCTTCAAATTTGACACCACACCTCCTAGGAGGGCTGTGATGCGCAACACACCGTCACTTGAAGACTCTGAGTATTCCTCATCTGCTGCCACCGTCACTGCGAGGATCATTGATGAAGATGATGATGCTACTTCACCACCACCCGCTTCAGCACCTCAAAGCTCAGCACCGCCAAACAACTCCACCGACCCTGCTGCGCCTGGGAACGCGTAGAAAACTCTATGTCTTCAAACCTTTTTGGTTATTCCTGACTAAAGGGGGAGAAGCATATGATGTTTATAGTCTTCAAGCGTGTCAATATGGGCGGGTGCCTTGTTTTGTTATACTTGCTTCGTGTTTGCAACTCTTGTTTTGCTTCATTTGGTTCTTTTGAGTTGTAAACACTAAAACTCGATGGTCGTCTGCTACTTGTTTTACCACTCCTTTTGCGAAGATAAATTCCGCATGTGTGACGATAAATTCTGCACTCATCTCATTCTGCAGACGTCCATTTTCCATTATGCATGTTATTATCTTCATATACTTTCACATGCATAGTAGATTTTCATCATAAGCTGAAGCTGATCTCCACAAGTACAACCTGCCATGTGCATTTGCATTCCAAAAGCAAATTAACTTATATGCACATCTTCAGGGGGAGCACTTGCAACTTATGATGACAATTCCTTTACAGACTTCACACTTTATATTCCCCGTTGAAAACTTCAACTAGTTTGTCATCAATCACCAAAAAGGGGGAGATTGTAAGTGCATCTAGTGCCACCCCTAGTTGGTTTTGGAGTATTGACGACAAACCTAGTTGAGGGACTAATGTGTTTGTGAGAATTGCAGGAAAACACAGGTAGAAGTCCCTCATTGATTCGGTTTACTACCAGAGATGACCCCTAAAAATGAATGAAGACATTGAAGTCAAAGGTGGTATATGAAGATATTCACATTGAAGACTATGAAAACAGAAGACACGTTATGAAGCCTATGGAACTCAAAGACTTAGATCTTTCGTAGTTCTTTTTATTTTTGTTGAGTCATAGGAACCACCGTACTGTTAAGTGGGGTCCAGGAGAACAAGTCACAATGACTTAAGTGATGCCTAAATCAAAAACCTATGTCTTCGAGTGAAGACAATGAGAGCAAATCTTGTCCAGAGCCGGGCAAGTCAGCCTTGCTTGTAGCCCAAGTAAAGTTGCCATGAGAGTTCGAAATCTGACCGTTGAGACACGTGTCAGTTCCTTAGTGACCCAGGGTCATTTCGGACAAATCAGGTCGGGTTGCCAAGTGGCTATAAATAGCCCACCCCCACAACCATAAACAGTTGGCTGCTCAGATTTCAGTGCACGGCTTTTGTCGTTTGAGAGCAACCCACCTCGAAGCCTTTGAGAGAAAATTTCTAGTGAGGAGAAAAGCCCTAACCACCCAGAGCCAGAGTAAATTGGGCATCACTTAAGTCTTCTTGTCTGTGTGATCTGAAGACTTATTACACTTGAGGACTGTGAATCCTCCAGACGGTTAGGCGTCGCGTTCAGAGCATCCAAGAGACATTGTGGATTGCCAGTGAACGAAGTCTGTGAAGGTTTGGGAGTCTACCTTGAAGACTTACCAGAGTGATTGGGCGAGGACTAAGTGACCTTAGCTCAAGGAGATTACGGTGAGGACTTGGTTTCCTGAACTGTGTGTTCAGGACTGGGTGTCCGGGACTGTGTGTCCTAAGGTTTAAATACCTAGCCGCTCCAACCAGACGTACAGTTGTCACAGCAACTGGAACTGGTCCAACATATCATTGTCTTCAACGAGTCACTAGTTTCATCTTCACTTCCTTCTCTTACTGTTACTCATTGTGAAGTCATTGCGTGCTTGCTTTATCATTTGTCTTCACAACGTGAATGCATGATCTGTTTGGCTTCATAACTTCTTCCTACTTGATCCTTATTACACTGAAGCTGTTTGTCACTGTGCTTTCACTCTATTGAATACATGACCATGGCTGGCGTAGTGTAATCTAACTTCCGCTGCATAGTAATAGGCATAATCTTCACTGTTTGTCTTCATAACTCCGAAGTTGTGAAGACTTTCATAAAAATCGCCTATTCACCCCCCCTCTAGTCGATATAACGCACTTTCAGACCTTTTGTGGTCAGCAAGAATCTGCACAATGGGTCATACTATCTGATCGATATTCGAGAGCATAAAGTCTCACGTACATCAGAGGAAGAGACCAACAGGCCGTGGAACATAGCTCATCTTCGGCCTTACTATACCTGAGCTATTGGCTCCACTTATGTACATATTACGATGATGTATATATTATGATTAAATATAATAAACCAGAACCTCAGCTAAAGTGGGGTATCTGTTCTTTTACATCATGTGTGGTTACACGGAGTTGTTCTAAAGCGGCCTCCGGTTTACCCCTTGAGTTAGCTTTTCAAAAGCATCATGTTATAGCACTTGGGGGCTTGGTCATGTCCGAACCAATGCAATACCTCTTGATAGGCGAGAGCCACCAGATCACTTGGGGACTTGGTCACGTCTGAACCAGTCATGCCTCTTGATCGGCCTAAGGCAACAGAATCACTTGGGGGCTTGGTCGAACCCGAACCATTGCCATGCTACTTGATCGGCATAAATGCCACGGTTTCATTTGGGGACCTGGCTGACTTGAACCATAGCTATTGCTTGGTCGTGTCCGACCATGGTAACGCCATCTGATCAGCTCAAATAAGCCTCTTTTTGCAAACGGTTTTGTCATTGCCTTTGCTTCACATTTTTCTTTGGAAATATATTTCTTTCTTTTTATTGCGTTTTTTAAACCGACAAAGTTTTAAGCCGGTTCAAACTGTCAATTGACAGAACACAGTCCATTTTAATCCGGAGACTATTTGCTCGGTTTGATTTTTTGTTAACATCCTATTATGGAGTAACACGGTGTTTATTATAACCCAGCACGGTTTACATGGTAAACCGGCATCATATATATACAGGAGCTGCTATCTCCTCCAACAGTGTGGGTTTATAAAACTCCGCTTCAAGATTGGCCAAGCCAACTTCACGTCCAACGATGGCAGGTATTATGTATCTCAAAAATTTGGTCATATACTTAAAAAATTCGGATGTTTTGATGTATGCAGACATCATATTCCGCCTGACGGTACAACCGTGGTGGCACTTTAAGATTTTTTATTGCAGAAAGTACTTTGGAAGGTTCATCACCCAAAGGAAGAGCAAGTTGCAGTAATTATGCACGAAGGCATATCAACATCAAAAGTATCAGCTAGCTTATTACAAGGCAACACGGTCCCCACAATAAGATCATTGTTTTTCGCAAGGGAGAAGCAGTTTTAAACCGGCTTCCGGTTCAAGCTTGGTCACCAGCCCGGCCTGATGGTTGTGGGTCATCCCGCACCGCTTCAGCTTCAGTTTCTTTACCCAGCGGCTGGAAATCAACAGCTGTCCAGTCGATTCCCATTAATGCTTGAAAGACAGCTTCATCATGGATCAGCAACGACGGGTCAATATCGGGAGCGTAAGTATGCTTACGGATTGGAGGGATAAGATTTTCCGCTTCATGAATCGGTGCAGCTACTCGCTTGTTTTGATTGTCATATTGGGCTTGATAATGAGACAAGTCTGATTCTTCAGCCAATTGACAAGCTAGCGGAGGCACCTCCCGGTTTATTGCTCGCAGATCCGCTTCACTAAACTCTGACCCGTCTTCCTTCAAGCTGGGATAGCCCTGAGCCGCTTCAATAGGATCAAAATCCGGCACCCAAGATTTTGCCCGGATTAAGGCATTGATCGCACCGGTTCGAGCAGCAGATTTCTTCAGCTCTTCAACCCGGGCAGGAAGCACCGACAGTTTCATCAGAGTGTCCTAAATCAAAGTGGGCACCGGCTTATTGTGGGAGGCAGTACAGATGATCCGTTGGGCACCAGCGTACAGTTGTTCGATCAACGTGTAGGCGGCTTTCAATTTCTTCCGCACATCTGACCCCAAGTGACCAATGCGTGTCCCTGAAATATCACCAAGGGTTAACAAACCGGTAGCTCTGTAAGACGGCAGAATCAATTCAAAAGTCAAACCGGCTTACCAAAGATAGCAACGGTCATGGCATACACGTGCCGCTTTATGCTGGTCAGTTCATCCACCACCGGTTTTAGTGGAGCCTCGGCGTCTTCTGCTCGTTTGGTTAAAGCGGATTTTTCAGTAGCCCAATCCGCCCGCTCCTTCTTGAAATCCTTCTTAAGCTGTTCCATGACGCTTAAGGCGCTGGTCAGCTCCTCTTTGGCTTTTGAGGTTTCAGTCTGTTGGGACTTCAGATTTTCTTGGAGATCGGCGATTTGGGTCTCTTTTGTCTTCAGCTCAGCCTGCATACAGACAGTTATATGATTCAGCAAGCAGTACAAGAATTGAAGCACCAACCACATAACAAGTTATGCACTTGGCGCTTGGGGGCTAATGCCTATTTGATCTTCATATTTCACTTGGTTATAAAGTACCAAGATCAATACAAGTATTCAACTTGGCACTTGGGGGCTAATGGCTATTTGCTCGAACATATTCTAATGCGGCGATGTCAATTACTTAAAGTCCCGGTTTAACTAAACTAAGTTGAACCGGCCCTTGGGGGCTACATCGGCGAGTTCCGAAGCATTAGGATTTATATTAGCAAGTCCAGGTTTGGATGCAGATTCTAAACCGGCCTTTGGGGGCTAGGAGAGTTAACAAGATTGAAATGTACAAGCAGGAAAGAGCATATGGACGTTACCTCATATTTATCTTTCATCATGTTAACCAGACCAGCTTCGTAGTCACGACTGGTATACAGCCGGTTCAGGTAGCCGGAATGGATATCTTGGGCGTTCAGAGCAGCATAAGTCGCCAGATCAGCATTCCACTTGCCTTTGCCAAAGGCAGCAAATTCTTCCTTGGCAGTATGTTTGGACAAAGCGACAGGATTGCTTGGCTCTGTATGGCCAATGCCAGTGATAACAACTTCATCATCCTTGGCGTCGCCGGTTTGCACTGGGGCCGTTGGATTATCAGTAGGCTTTGTTGGACCGGTGGATTTCTCAATCCGGATGGGGCTTGTGGGCTGGTTGACAGGATTTGAGGTATCAATATGCCTCTCTTCAGCAATAAGATCGTCGTCTTGCTGCGGTGGATCATTGGGTATATCTTCAGGAATAGCCGCTTCAACATCTGGTGTTTTGCCCGGTTCAGGGACGGCATCCTCCTCGGCCGCTTTATCCAGGCGAGCCTTCTTGCTCGGCCTAGGCCTGATCCTGAAAGTAATAACAAAGTCAAATACAGCATATGTTCCAAGGTGATGTACCGGAAATATTAAGATAAGTATGGCTTACCCAAGCACCGTTTTGAGCGGTGGCAGCTGAGTAGCCGATGACTCGCCAGAGGATGAGTGGGAAGTAACCTAATAATCGGAGTCAAATGGATTAAGAGGTTGACGAAAACAGCCCGCTTTAGGACAAGCACTGAGAATCAAATTAGAGACCTCTGAACAGCGTTTCTGAACCGGACTGTTCGGTAAACCGGTGGAGGTAACTACCTGGCCGCTGTGCTGGGTTGTGCGGCGAGCTTCGTGCTGTTGGGTCTTCATAAGAAATTTGGGATCCAAGTAAGCAAGAGGATGAGAAAATTTAACTTTTCGGTTTGCCTGACAGATTTTTAGTGAAGGCAAAGGTTCTGAATCGGAAGAGAGAATAATTACCTCTGCAGCATTAGCATGGCTGGCTTCGGCATCACCCTGACAAATATCACCATCAATAAGATGCATGAAAAATAAGCCAAGTGAGTCAAGCCCTACCTCAAGGTCCGGATTATCCACATCATCATTAGGGGCTAGATTAGAGGATGCAGTGGTTCTTTTCCTGTGGGCAGTCTTCTTCACAGCTTTAGTCTTTTGCCGGGTTGATCTTTCCGGTTTGTCTGGTTCTTCTGGTTTCTCCTGCGGCAGTTTCTTGCTCCAAAACAGATCATTGCCCTGGTTACACAGACACTGATATTAAACAATGACTAGATATATCAATAACAGGTTCAGCAAAAAGAAAAATCAAACTCTTACAGCTGGCGGTTTGTTGGTGGCACAGAAGGGAAGCAGGCCGGTTTTAGCACAGATGTGTTCCGGTTCATTCAGCATCTTATTCACAGCCTCTGTGATCTCTTCGTCGGTGAGCTGGATGTTAGCATGTCGCAGTGGGTCATCAACACTGCCAGTATACTCGCACATCAAACCGGAGCGCTGACTAAGGGGTAGTATGCTCCATGATATCCAACAGCGAGCGAGATCAACCCCTGTTAAACCATTGGCCATAAAGGCTCTGAGCTTGGACAGTTGAGGAGCGTATTTCCTTCTCTCCTTGGTAGTCAACCTTTGCGGAAAGGGGTGTGTATTGCTAAGCCGCTCCGGACGAAAGCCACACAAAGGATTTTCACCAGCAGGGGAGGTGTCTTTGCAATAGAACCATGTTTGATTCCACTCTTTGGGGTGGCTATGCAGCTTGGCATGAGGGTATGTGACCTCTTTCCTTTTCTGAATCGCCACACCGCCCAATTCCGTATTGGAACCATCAGAAAACTCAGTACAGCGGTTTAGATGGAAACAGTATCTGAACAACTCCACTATGGTCTCCTCTTGAAAGAATGCCTCACAGAGCACTTGGAAGTGACACATGTTTGTAACAGAGTTGGGACCAGTATCTTGTGGGTGGAGTTTAAAATCGGCTAAAACGTCCCGGTAAAATTTAGAACCGGGCGGCTTAAAGCCCCGGGCTAAGTGATCTACGAAAACGACGACCTCTCCTTCTTGAGGTGTGGGAGGGCATTCTTTGCCAGGAGCCCTCCAATGGATGGTATCTTTGCTGCCTAAGGCGCCGATCAGGACTAAATCGTGTAGTTGAGCCTCTGTGACGCGAGAAGGAACCCAGTTGCACTCATATACTTGCTTGGCCATGATGAAATCTACAAGGTAGGTGATCCCGGTTGAAAAATGCATTGATTAAGGTACATTGGTATGTGCAATGTTAAACCGGAGACAGATCTATCTAAACTGGAGTTTTATGAAGCAACAACATCTGGCGGTTCAACAAGGGGACTAATGGTATATACTGGTTTCGCAATTTTTTCTACAAAGTTAAACCGCCTGGTCTAAACATTGAAGCAGATGAGTAAGTTTACAGAAACAGATTTCATAAGACTTCTCTACAGCGACGGATCTGAAGCAAGTTCAGAAAATAACGAAAATATTCAAGGTTCAAAAAAGAACAGTACTGAATCAATGGGCAGAGATACATATAGATCTATGGTCTTGAGGCATGAAACTGAAGGCGGATGCTAAAAACTACCGCTACACAGAGTAAGGATTCACAGATGCATCTGGGAGTTATCGTATGAACATGAAACAGGCGATGAACACTAGAAGAACATGAAACCCTAGAGCAGATCTGTGTTGAAAAGAATTGAAGATTTACTGGAGATGAGAAAGACGCGGAAGGTTGCCGCGGTGCTCTGGTGCGCCCAGGTTGATGCAACGGCCAAGGTTGATGCAGAGGTTGACGGTGGCGGCGGAGCTCCGAAGCTGGGCGACGCGAGGAAGACGAAGCACAAGGGCACGGAGGGGAAAAAGAAATGACCCTTCGGTCCTATTTATAAGGCAATGGACAAGAGTCAGGCACAAAAATCAAGGGACCATGGGTTTGGAAACGAAGATGTCGCCTTAATTGTTGCAGACCTATTAAGGTCCTTTATAACAGGTGACGTCACGCCGGTTTACAACGACCAGAGAAGATGACATCACGGCGGTTCAACAAACTACAAGCAGATATTGAAGATGAAGATTTTTGCTAATGGATTGACATGAACATGTTCAAATCAATCAGGGGCCTAATGTTGGGGATATCACTACTGGGCGTAAACCGGCCTATCTGGGCCGGGTTAACTTCGTCAGTAGTTATGTATGTTAAAGCCCAAGAAGGCAGATGAGGGCTCAAGGCCCACAGTCGGTTCAAGGCCTGTAGCCGTAAACCGACGTTGGTTTAACTTGTATTGTAAGTTAGGAATAATTAGAGACCAAACCGGACACATCTATGAGCCGGTATTGGGACTCTATGAACCGACGGGCGTCACCCGTGTATATAAGGGGATGACCCGGCAGCGGTTCAAGGACAACAGAAAACAACTCGAGACATAGGCGAAGCTTGTTTGCTCACTGGTCATCGAAACCCCATCAATTCCATCAGAACTAGACGTAGGCTTTTACCTTCATCGAAGGGGCCGAACTAGTATAAACTCTCTTGTGTCCCTGTGTCCGCTTTAACCCCTTCAAGCTAACCTATCGCGATGGCTCCACGACCAAGTCCTTTCTCTAGGACATCTGCCGTGACAAAACCACGACAAACAGGCTTTGAGGTAAGTGTTTTAAAATGTAGTAGAAGTATTACCACATAGAACGTAGCCCTTGATGCTTTGTTCGGTGTTCGCAAAGAAAAGTCGAACAGAGGATCAAATAATATCGCAGGAGTCTAATATAAGTATGTCAATATGCATATGCAGGCTTCTCTGCTGGCGTCCGCCGCACTAGCTGCGGAGGTCGCCGTACTGAAGCAGGACCTCGATGGGTCCAAGAAAGAGCTCGGCCTTGTCAAGAGGCAGCTCGAGGAGAACAAGGGTAAGTAGTACCCCGTCTATAGATATATGTATATATAAGAAAGGGCATGATTGCAGAATGACAGGATCATTGTATGTTTTGCCAAGGGCCATGGCCGAGGTGGCGACCCTGAAGCAAGCGCTGACCAAGGCCGAAGATACAGCGGCCAAGGAGAGCACCGAGCGGGAGAGGCACGAGGCTCAGGTGGGCGAGGTGCAGCAAGAGCTCCAGGCTCTCGTGACGAAGCACGAGGCGTTGGAGCTTGACTTGAAGATGCGAGAGTCTGAACTTGCCGCGGCCCGTGAGAGCGCGAAGAGTGCCAAGGACGAGGCCCAGAAGGCCCTTCAGGAGATCGACGCGATAAAGAAGATAGCGGCGGGTAAGGCTTTCTATATGCAAAGCAAGCATGTAAGAGTGAATTACCGATTACTTACCCGAATCCGGAGCTCTTCAGGAGCATTCGCAGATTTTCCCCGCAGTGTGTCCGAGGCCGCACAATTTTACCAGGCAGGGGACGGGAGCTCGACGGAGAAGCTGTTCTAGTCTCAGTATGCTGAAGCCGAACATCCGGTGCCAATGAGCGACCAGCTGAAGCAGATGGTCGAGCTACATAAGGCGGCCGATCAGGCCATGAAGGGCTTCATAGTCCGGTTGTGGCCTGGCGACGCCCTTCCGAACAGCTTCTTTGGCCTGGTGAGGCGGCTGGTGGATGCCTGCCCACGGCTGGAGGTCGTCAAGCGATCCGTCTGCATTGAAGGTGCACGCTGGGCTTTCGCCCGTGTAAAAATGCAATGGGTCAAGCTAGACGACGTAAAGCTGATCAAGGAGGGGCCACCGGAGGGCAAGGAGCACCGCCGCCCCGAGATGTACTACGAGGGTGTTCTGTCGGGTGCCCGCCTTATCGCGGATGAGTGTTCACAAAATGTAATATTTGAATGAGACTTGCTCGTTTGGTCCTGTATGTATGAAAACGTGTATCGTATTCGCTATGGAACGCTTGTTAAAATTTAAAATATTACCTTCTATTTGGTTGTTTATCCAATCTGAGAGATGGCTAGTCCTCGGCTTCTGCCCCCATGCCACGAGTGCTGGGGTGTTCAGGATAAACGTGAGCACTCTTGTTCCCATGTTTGGGTCCTTCGAGGGAGGTGTTCAGCACAACGAACAAGGCAACCAGACTAATGATGCTTTATCACTCTCACTTAGCCATAGAATTCTATAATTTTAAATATGGGCGAAGCCCCTGTTATTCGAAGGCCGAATTCGGGGCGCGATACACGCCTGTAAGCCGGACAGAGCCGGCCCCTCGCCCTAAGCGGCATGAGTCTTTAAGGACTCGAAAAACCTCGCCGAACAGCGACCAGTCTCTCGCCTTATCATGACAGTCAGTTTTAGCTTTCTCTACTGAGGTGCTCAGCCCGGCAGAACCGGGTCACAATCACAATAGTTCTCCTAGCGCTATCTTAGTCGATAGAGCGGAACGTAAGGTACCAAAACATAGGAGCCGGGCAAACCCAACATTTGACCAAAGACATGATTCGGAGCTGATGCATATAATGCTATAAGTTCGGGGTGCCAGACTTGTGAAAGTGTTCGGACTTTTCACACCGCATTCTGGGGTAGGTAAGCCCCTGGTGTATTGGCCGTACCAGAGTGTACGGTTGCAAGGCGTCATTAATGAACACATAAATATATATAACAAGAATGCAATAATAGTCGTAATGTCATGCATTGTTTATTAAAAAATTGCATTAAAGCAGAGTGATACAGATGGTGCAATAAGCAAAAGAGTAGGACTATGTCCCTTCCAAGGATGAGCTGAGGAATGATATGAAATCTGTAATCAACATGGGAATTCCATTGTATAACGTAGATGTCTGCCTCCTTGGTTGATGTATCATGTGTTCGGCAATAGAGCTGCCGAATAGTGTTTCCAGAGATTAAAGTCCTGAAATAAAAAGAAAAATAACCAAACGGGAAGCCCCTAGTGCGGTTTAGGCCGCATTTTGGGGCGTGCCGCAGTTGTGCCCCCCCCCTCCCCACCTGTGCCCATGGTATTTTTAATGTGTAATTATGTACGTGCGACACGAATATCGCCGTTGGGCTAGGATTGGGGTGGCCGCCATATTGCTACGCGAGCTCAGATCGCGCCAGGCGGTCTATTTGCCGATTGCCCCGAGCGCGCTTGAAGGTGTCTGGGCTTTGAAACACCGAACTAGTAGATTGCCTTGAGAGGCTGCTTTGCGCTTCTGCTGCAAGGGCCGCGGTGTGCTCCTCTGTTTGGAGAGAGCGCTCTGTGTTTCCATTGACTGTAATAACTCCGCGAGGTCCTGGCATCTTGAGCTTGAGGTATGCATAATGCGGTACCGCATTGAATCTAGAAAATGCAGTTCGTCCAAGCAGCGCGTGATAACCACTGCGGAACGGTACTATATCGAAGATTAACTCTTCGCTTCGGAAGTTATCCGGGGATCCAAAGACCACTTCCAGTGTAATGGAGCCTGTGCAGTGGGCCTCTACGCCTGGAATAACGCCCTTAAAGGTTGTTTTTGTGGGTTTGATCCTTGAGGGGTCTATACCCATTTTGCGCACTGTGTCCTGATAAAGCAGGTTCAGGCTGCTGCCACCGTCCATAAGGACTCGAGTGAGGTGAAATCCGTCGATGATTGGGTCTAGGACCAGTGCGGCGAATCCGCCATGACGGATACTAGTGGGGTGGTCCCTGCGATCGAAGGTGATCAGACAGGAGGACCAAGGGTTGAACTTTGGGGCGACTGGCTCCAACGCATATACGTCCCTGAGCGCACGCTTCCGCTCCCTCTTGGGGATGTGGGTTGCGTATATCATGTTCACCGTACGCACTTGCGGGGGAAACCTTTTCTGTCCTCCAATGTGCGGCTGCCGGGGTTCTTCCTCGTCATCGCTATGCGGCCCCTTGTCCTTGTTTTCGGCAAGTAACTCCGGCCTGCTTGAACACCCAACAATCCCTGTTGGTGTGATTTGCTGGCTTGTCTGGGGTGCCGTGTATTTGACACGAGTGATCCAGTATACGGTCCAAGCTGGACGGACCCGGCGTACTTTGTTTGAATGGCTTTTTCCACTGACCGGGTTTAGAGCCTTTGAATCCGGCATTGACTGTCGTATCCTCAGTACTTTCACTGTTAATGCGGCGCTTATGCTTGTTGCGACGTGACCTGCTATTGCCGTCCTTGGTGTCTGAGGTACCATGGTTCTTTGATATGTTATTACTGCGAGCCAGCCAGTTGTCTTCTCCCGCACAAAAGCGGGTCATGAGCGTCGTGAGGGCTGCCATAGATTTCGGCTTTTCCTGACCAAGGTGCCGGGCTAGCCACTCGTCTCGGATGTTGTGCTTGAAAGCCGCTAAGGCCTCCGCATCTGGACAGTCGACGATTTGATTTTTCTTTGTAAGGAACCGAGTCTAGAATTGCCTGGCCGACTCTTCTGGCTGCTGAATTATGTGGCTCAAGTCATCGGCGTCTGGTGGTCGCACATAAGTGCCCTGAAAGTTATCGAGGAATGCGGCTTCCAGATCTTCCCAAAAGCTAATGGAGTCCGCTGGCAAGCTGTTAAGCCAATGTCGCGCTGGTCCTTTGAGCTTTAGTGGGAGGTATTTGATGGCGTGTAAGTCATCACCGCGGGCCATGTGGATGTGGAGGAGGAAATCCTCAATCCATACCGCGGGATCTGTTGTGTCGTCGTATGATTCAATGTTTACAGGTTTGAAACCTTTTGGAAATTGATGTTCCATTACTTCGTCTGTGAAGCATAAGGGGTGTGCGGTGCCTCTGTATTGGGCTATATCGCGACGCGGCTCGAATGGGTCCTGCCCGCTGTGTTCGGCCCGGCCGGATTTGCTTTTACTCTATCCGGCATTGTTGGGGAACGTAGTAATTTCAAAATTTTCCTACACACACGCAAGATCATGGTGATGCATAGCAACGAGAGGGGAGAGTGTGATCTACGTACCCTTGTAGACCGACAGCGGAAGCGTTAGCACAACGCGGTTGATGTAGTCGTACGTCTTCACGGCCCGACCGATCAAGCACCAAAACTACGGCACCTCCGAGTTTTAGCACACGTTCAGCTCGATGACGATCCCCGGACTCCGATCCAGCAAAGTGTCGGGGTAGAGTTCCGTCAGCATGATGGCGTGGTGACGATCTTGATGTACTACCGTCGCAGGGCTTCGCCTAAGCACCGCTACAATATTATCGAGGATTATGGTGGAAGGGGGCACCGCACATAGCTAAGAATATGATCACGTGGATCAACTTATGTCTCTAGGGGTGCCCCCTGCCCCCGTATATAAAGGAGCAAGGGGAGGAGGCCGGCCGGCCCCTATTGGCGCGCCAGGAGGAGTCCTCCTCCTAGTAGGAGTAGGACTCCTACTAGGAGGGGGAAGGAAGTGGGGAGGGAAAAGGAAAGGGGGGCGCCGCCCCCCCTCTCCTAGTCCAATTCGGACCAGGGGGGAGGAGGCGCGCAGCCCACCCTGGCTGCCCCTCTCTCTCTCTCTGAGGGAGTCCTGGATTAGGGGGTGTTCGGGTAGCCGGACTATACCTTCAGCCGGACTCCTGGACTATGAAGATACAAGATTGAAGACTTCGTCCCGTGTCCGGATGGGACTTTCCTTGGCGTGGAAGGCAAGCTTGGCGATGCGGATATTCAAGATCTCCTACCATTGTAACTGTTGGGGAACGTAGTAGTTTCAAAAAATTTCCTACGCACACGCAAAATCATGGTGATGCATAGCAACGAGAGGGGGAGAGTGTGATCCACGTACCCTTGTAGATCGACAATGGAAGTGTTAACTTGGTTGATGTAGTCGTACGTCTTCACGGCCCGACCGATCAAGCACCGAAACTACGGCACCTCCGAGTTCTAGCACACGTTCAGCTCGATGACGATCCCCGGACTCCGATCCAGCAAAGTGTCGGGGAAGAGTTCCGTCAGCACGACGGCGTGGTGACGATCTTGATGTACTACTGTCGCAGGGCTTCGCCTAAGCACCGCTACAATATTATCGAGGACTATGGTGGAAGGGGGCACCGCACACGGCTAAGAATATGATCACGTGGATCAACTTGTGTGTCTATGGCGTGCCCCCTGCCCCCGTATATAAAGAAGTGGAGGAGGGGAGGGCCGGCCCTCTCTGTGGCGCGCCCTAGGGGAGTCCTACTCCCACCGGGAGTAGGATTCCCCCTTTCCTAGTCCAACTAGGAGTCCTTCCATGTAGTAGGAGTAGGAGACAAGGAAGGGGAAGAGGGAAGAGAAGGAAGGAGGGGGCGCAGCCCCTCCCCCTAGTCCAATTCGGACTAGGCCTTGGGGGCGCGCCGCCTGCCTCTCCCTCTCCCCTAAAGCCCAATAAGGCCCATATACTTCTTCTCCCGTATTCCCGTAACTCCCCGGTACTCCGAAAAATACCCGAACCACTCGGAACCTTTCCGATGTCCGAATATAGTCGTCCAATATATCGATCTTTACGTCTCGACCATTTCGAGACTCCTCGTCATGTCCCCGATCTCATCCGGGACTCCGAACTCCTTCGGTACATCAAAACTCATAAACATAATATAACTGTCATCGAAACCTTAAGCGTGCGGACCCTACGGGTTCGAGAACAATGTAGACATGACCGAGACACGTCTCCGGTCAATAACCAATAGCGGAACTTGGATGCTCATATTGGCTCCCACATATTCGACGAAGATCTTTATCGGTCAGACCGCATAACAACATACGTTGGTCCCTTTGTCATCGGTATGTTACTTGCCCGAGATTCGATCGTCGGTATCTCAATACCTAGTTCAATCTCGTTACCGGCAAGTCTCTTTACTCGTTTCGTAATACATCATCTCGCAACTAACTCATTAGTTGCAATGCTTGCAAGGCTTATGTGATGTGCATTACCGAGAGGGCCCAGAGATACCTCTCCGACAATCGGAGTGACAAATCCTAATCTCGAAATACGCCAACCCAACATGTACCTTTGGAGACACCTGTAGAGCTCCTTTATAATCACCCAGTTACATTGTGACGTTTGGTAGCACACAAAGTGTTCCTCCGGCAAACGGGAGTTGCATAATCTCATAGTCATAGGAACATGTACAAGTCATGAAGAAAGCAATAGCAACGTACTAAACGATCGAGTGCTAAGCTAACGGAATGGGTCAAGTCAATCACATCATTCTTCTAATGATGTGATCCCGTTAATCAAATAACAACTCTTTTGTTTATGGTTAGGAAACATAACCATCTTCGATTAACGAGCTAGTCTAGTAGAGGCATACTAGTGACACTCTGTTTGTCTATGTATTCACACATGTATTATGTTTCCGGTTAATACAATTCTAACATGAATAATAAACATTTATCATGATATAAGGAAATAAATAATAACTTTATTATTGCCTCTAGGGCATATTTCCTTCAGTAACCGACTCTATGTAACCCTAACCCTATCCGGTGTCTATATAAACCGGAGGGTTGTAGTCCGTAGGCAATCAACTCCATATACAACAATCATACCATAGGCTAGCTTCTAGGGTTTAGCCTCCTTGATCTCATGGTAGATCTAATCTTGTACTACCCATATCATCAATATTAATCAAGCAGGACGTAGGGTTTTACCTCCACCGAGAGGGCCCGAACCTGGGTAAAACATCGTGTTCCCTGCCTCCTGTTACCATCCGGCCTAGAGGCACAGTTCGGGACCCCCTACCCGAGATCCGCCGGTTTTGACACCGACATTGGTGCTTTCATTGAGAGTTCCTCTGTGTCGTCGCCTTTCGGCCCGATGGCTCCTTTGATCATCAACAACGATACGGTCCAGGGTGAGACTTTTCTCCCCGGACAGATCTTCGTCTTCGGCGGCTTCGCTCTGCGGGCCAATTCGCTCGGCCACCTGGAGCAGATCGAAAGCTATGCCCCTGGCCATCAAGTCAGGTTTGGAAGCTTAAAATACACGGCTGACATCCGCGGAGACTTGATCTTCGATGGGTTCGAGCCACCGCCAAGCGCGCCGCACTATCTCGAGGGGCATGATCTAGCTCTGCCTCCGGACAGTGTCCTGGAGGCCGCACACGCATCGGTTCTGACCCCTAACCCGGAGCCTATTGCGCCAACCGAGGATGAGCGGTTGGACGTCACCTCGGGGGCTTCGATCTCAAAGGCGATCGAGCTGAACGCTAGCCCCGCACTCTGCATGATCCGTGACTCCGAGGATCCGGACTCCTTTCCGAACTCCGAACCCCCCGCGCGCCTGCTGATCGAATCCGATTGGGCGACGATAATGGAGTTCACCGCCGCAGACATCTTTCAGCACTCGCCTTTTGGCGATATCCTGAACTCTCTCAAGTCTCTCTCCTTATCAGGAGAGCCCTGGCCGAACTATGGTCAGCAAGGATGGGATACGGAGGATGAAGAAATTCAAAGCCCACCCACCACCCACTTGGTAGCCACTGTCGACAATTTAAACGACGTGCTCAACTTCAACTCCGGAGACATCGACAGCATGGATGACGATGCAGGAGATACCGACGAACCAACGCCCATAGGGCATTGGACAGCCACCTCATCTCACGATGTGTACATGGTGGATACCCCTAAAGGAAGCGACAATGAGGAAAAAAGGGATGGGACGGGAGATCGACCCCCCGAAAAGCAATCAAAGCGTCAGCGTAAACGCCGACCCAAGCCCCGCCTCGACAAAAACTTCCTTTCAAGGGGTAATACCTGGTCTGGACACCCATTGTATGGGTTTCCTCCGGCTCGAAGTCATATTCGGCTCTGCCGATAACTTCCGCCGCGAAAAGCTGACCTTCCATATCGTCCCGTTCTCAAGTCGCTATCAAGCACTACTGGGACGCGAAGCTTTCGCTCGCTTTAACGCAATACCGCATTATGCATCTCTTACGCTTAAGATGCCTGGTCCATGAGGCATCATCTCTTTGAAGGGGAAGCACTAAAGTGCGCCTCCCCAAGCGGAGGACTATGCGGCCGCTTTGACAGCCCCACAGCAAAATGGCCTCACCGGCCAAAAAACTTCGAAATAGGTCATTCAAGACCACGAACGCGGATAGGCGAGTTCGGTGCAAATCATCATTGACGCAGGCCTAGTGGCCATATACCCCCGCACTAGGGGCTCCACGCATATACAATAAGAGACAATAAAGCTCAATCTTATATATTTTACTTTATACTTTGTTTATTTTTAACTTTTTCGGCACGACCCGTTTTCAACTCAGTTTCTCTCTTTTACAGATGAACATCGTGCGGCGCCCGTCCAGGATACGGCACAATGGAGACACAGGCGCAGACGTGCAGTAGGGACCCGTCCTAAAGGATTCTTTTTAGATTAAGACCCTGCGTAAACCTTTTTTACTGTCTCTTGTTGCTACACATCCCCTGGTTTTTTCTGATATAACCAGGGAGGAGGCTGGCGTCTTGGCATGTGGCCACGTCAGAATTTTTGCACGTACCTGGACACTAGGGGCTTTTTTAATAAAGAGTGTTATTTCGCCCGCACTCATAAAGACCGAACACCTTATGGAGTGTTCGGCGTCGCGAGTTTTGGCATTATATGCATCGGCTCCGAATCATGTCTTTGGTCAAATGTTGGGTTGCCCGGCTCCTGAGTTCGGCTACCTTACGTTCCGCTCTATCGGCTAAGGTAGCACTAGGAGAACTACTGCGATTGTGCCCCGGTTCGGCCGGGCGAGCACCTCAGTAGAGAAAGCCGAAAACTGACTATCATGATGTAGCGTGAGACTGGTCAGCCACTCGATGACCTATCGGAATCTATCGGATTCCTCCGCTTTAACGAAGGGCCGCTTCCCGGTCAGGCACATACGCGCCCCAAACTCGGGCGAGTGCAGTTGCCACCAAGGGGCTACCTAAATAGTCTCACTGTCAAACTCCTATGGATAAGTGAAAGTGTTAAAGCATTATAGTCCGGTTGCCTGGCCCGCTGCACTATCACCTCCTTTGTAGTACCAAGACGTTGGGTTAAGTGTGAAAATGCGTCTTCTGCGAGCACCCCCGCACTATGTGCGTGGGGGCTGAAGCCAACGACTGCCATCTTTCAGATTTTGTATACATATATATCTTAAAACGGCCGCACAGGAGGTGTTCCCAATACTTGGAGGCACAAGTATAAAAAAGGCCACTACAGTTTATCAAAATATTACTTTACAAGTACATATGCTATCATAACATAGCATCTTTCGGGCACTGCGTCTCTATTAGACGAGCGCCTTCAAGAACTTCCTGAAAATAGTGCTCGGAGGGCACTCGGCTTTTGTCCGAATCTCGGGACACAACAACGGTGGTCTCATCTCTGCCCAGTATGTCTTAACACGGGCAAGAGCCATCCTAGCGCCCTCTATGCATGCTGACCTCTTCATTGCATTTATACGCGGCACCGCGTCAAGGAATTGCTGCACTAAGCTGAAATAACTCTTCGGCTCCGATCTCCCCGGCCACAGGTGACCCATGACGTACTTCATTGCAAGTCCAGACAACCTATTTAGTTCGGCCCATTGAGCCAAACGATCGTCCACTGCCAGTGGATGCTCTGGATTGTGAAACTGCGACCGGAAAAGCTTTTCCACTTTGCGATCTTTCTGATCTCGAAAGTGTTCGGTCGCATAAGCAGCACTCGCTGCCAAGTCCAGATAGGTATCCTCCACACTCCACATCCGGTCCAACGGAGCAAACTTCGGATCGCAAAATTTCCTTCGCAGCATAAAGGGCTTTCCAGCCGCAATCTGTTCGGCCTGACGCAGATCCTCCTTCGCAGCTCTCATCGCATAGCGCGCGTCCTTGGCATTGGCAACGGCCTTCTCTAAGTCCGTCTGTTTTGCCTGGTCTTCTTTTTCAAGAAGTCTGCAACGGTCTGTAGCGCTTTTTAACTTTTCGGCCATCTCGGCCATCTCTTCCTTGCTTCGGCAATGAGCAGCATGTTCGGCTCTCAGCTCTTCAAGGGCTTTCCTGGTGGCCGCATCACTTTCACTGCCTTGTTCTTTAGCTCGGGCAAGTTCTGCCCTAAGACTCTCCACGGCGGCTGCACCATCTGCGTCAAAGCACACACATCGTAAGACACAGGCATAAAACTGTTCTTACCTGATGCCGCCCGAGGAATTCCATACCTTGAGCCTCGTCAAGCTGCTTATTGACAAGCGTGATGTCGGCATCTGCCACGTCCAATTGCCGCTTTAGTTCGGCAAAATCGTCAGTTCGGCTCGATTCCGGACACCCTGCCGCCTACATTCAAAGGTAACATCTTAGACCTGGGATTATGATCCTCCGCGTGCCGTCATTTCTTGACGACGCGCAGAGTCTCAGGGGCTACTATCTACACAGGGCGCATCTTATTCATGCGCAACTGACAAAAGTATACATTATCTAATGTACCTCGAAACCCATCAGTAAACTTTTGACGACCTCATACAATCCGCTCTATGCGGATGAAATCCTTTCAACCACCGTGCCCATCAATGCGCGGTGCTCCTCTGAGATAGAAGCTCGCCCCAGCAGAATCTTTAGCTCCTCCGGCCGAGCACCAGACGGTGTCGGGCTTGTCCCGTGACCTCTTTCGAAGGCCGGATGCGGAGAACCTCGGGGGGGCCGCATAGCTACCTTCCGCCCCTGCCGGATTCAGAGAAACCCTCCGCGACGACATCTCAGGGTCGCCCGCCTCGCTAGGCGGCACGGCAGGGGGAGGCGTTCCGCTCTCCATCATCTCCAGAAGGAGATCCCCCGAAGACGAGCTCTGCTGAGAAGGGCTAAGGTCCGAGCTACAAGGTAAAGGTTTGGTTAATCTTCTCAGATATAAATCAAGGATTTCCCTCATCCCTCAAAAGGAAAATCTTTCTCCACTTACGGCTCGCTGGAGGGCTGATCCCCTTGAGGGCGTAGTCCGGCCGAGGAATTCCCCGGCGTCGGACCCTCTGACGAGGATTTTCTCCCCCGCTTCAAGGCCATGGTTTCCGGGTCGTCAGAGGCGGCTCTCTTCTTCCCCTTAGGAGAGGAATTGTCGGTTCCTCCCTTCGGAGCAGCCTCCTTCGAGGAGGCCATAGCTTCCTTGTCCTCCCCCTCCAAAGGCATTATCTCCAGCATCCTAACCAGCACGGGATCCGTCCTGGTTTCAGGAAGGGGAGCCGGACACCTGATCAGCTTTGCTTTTGCTATCCACTCCTGTTTAAAAGGACGGCTCTTTTAGGGGCAAGTTTATGACAAGTATACGGATAGAAGGTCCGGGCACAAGGTTGCTTACTTGAGTATCCGGGCGATTGCAGCTTAGGCCTGCGTCCTCGGTTAAATCCAGACACATCTCTTGTGATCCGAAGAACAGTCTATACATCTCCGCATGCGTTGCGCCCATAAATTTCTGGAGAGCTCGCGGTCCCTCTGGATTAAACTCCCACAGGCGAAGGGGGCGACGTTTGCCGGGCAATATTCGGTGAATCAGCATGACCTGCGTCACCTTGACCAAGCTGAGGTCTCCTTCCAAGAGATCCTTAATTCGGCCCTGTAACAAGGGCACGTCTTTGGGCAAACCCCAATCTAACCCTCTGTTAACCCATGACGCTAGCCGTGGTGGGGGACCCGAGCGAAAGGCAGGAAGCGCCACCCACTTGGTGCTCCGGGGAGTGGTGATATAAAACCACTCTCGCTGCCACAAGCCTAGCTCCTCTTGAAAAGAGCCCTCGGGCCATGGAGCATCAGCATTTTTGCTTATAACAGCGCATCCGCACTCTGCGTGTCGTCCCTTGATCATCTTCGGCTCCACTTTGAAAGTCTTGAGCCATAATCCGAAGTGAGGGGTAACACGGAGGAACGCTTTGCATACAACGATAAACGAGGAGATATGGAGGATGGACTCCGGAGCTAAGTCATGAAATTCCAGCCCGTAATAAAACAGCAGTCCCCTCACAAAGGGATCCATCGGGAAGCCTAACCCCCGAAGGAAGTGAGACACGAACACTACGCTCTTACCGGGCTGGGGACTGGGGATAGCCTGCCTTTGAGCAGGCAACCTGTGCAAAATTTCGGCGGTCAAGAACTTAGCCTCTCTCAACTTTAGCACGTCCTCCTCCGTGACGGAGGAGGGCATCCATCGGCCTTGAAGGTCGGAACTGGACATTGTCGAAGGTCTGAGGCGCCCGGAATCTGGAGCCTAGGGTGTTGGAACTCAAGGCGACGGGCGAACTCGTTTTGGAATTGGAGAAAAGGAGTAAGGCCCTGGTCTCTTTATAAGAGGTTGAATACCAGGAGCCCTCCCCGTAACCGTTTGGGACTCGCCTTTAATCGAGAAAACATGCTAACGGGCACGATTGGGTTACCCACGTCCGTATTGATGAGAATCCCGTAAAAGGGGGGCACACGGTCTCTGCTTTGACAAGACGTGCCAAGGAAACCGCCTCGCAAAACATGCCGAGGTGGAAAAGTGAAAACGATTCGAGTGAAGGACTTGGCTGTAGTATGATGACGCACTGCGGAATACGTCAGCAGATTTGATTTGTGTTAATATTACTCTCTCTATGGCAATATGTGGAAGCTTACTTTGTAGAGCCGGACACTACTCTTGGTGTTTACAATCTTCTATGAAGGACTTGGAGGAGGAACCCGCCTTGCAATGCCGAAGACAATTTGCGGGCCAGAATCGTCGTCATTGAAGCCTGGTTCAGGGGCTACTGAGGGAGTCCTGGATTAGGGGGTGTTCGGGTAGCCGGACTATACCTTCAGCCGGACTCCTGGACTATGAAGATACAAGATTGAAGACTTCGTCCCGTGTCCGGATGGGACTTTCCTTGGCGTGGAAGGCAAGCTTGGCGATGCGGATATTCAAGATCTCCTACCATTGTAACCGACTCTATGTAACCCTAACCCTATCCGTTGTCTATATAAACCGGAGGGTTGTAGTCCGTAGGCAATCAACTCCATATACAACAATCATACCATAGGCTAGCTTCTAGGGTTTAGCCTCCTTGATCTCGTGGTAGATCTACTCTTGTACTACCCATATCATCAATATTAATTAAGCAGGACGTAGGGTTTTACCTCCACCGAGAGGGCCCGAACCTGGGTAAAACATCGTGTTCCCTGCCTCCTGTTACCATCCGGCCTAGACGCACAGTTCGGGACCCCCTACCCGAGATCCGCCGGTTTTGACACCGACACTCTCCACTAAGGCCCATATGGCCCATTACTTCTCCCGGTAGGGTTCCGGTAACCCTCCGGCTCTCCGGTTTTCTCCGAAATTACCCGGAACACTTCGGGTGTCCGAATATAGCCGTCTAATATATCAATCTTTATGTCTCGACCATTTTGAGACTCCTCGTTATGTCCGTGATCACATCCGGGACTCCGAACTAACTTCGGTACATCAAAACTCATAAACTCATAATAAAACTGTCATCGAAACCTTAAGCGTGCGGACCCTATGGGTTCGAGAACAATGTAGACATGACCGAGACACGTCTCCGGTCAATAACCAATAGCGGAACCTGGATGCTCATATTGGCTCCTACATATTCTACGAAGATCTTTATCGGTCAGACCGCATAACAACATACGTTGTTCCCTTTGTCATCGGTATTTTACTTGCCCAAGATTCAATCGTCGGTATCTCAATACCTAGTTCAATCTCGTTACCGGCAAGTCTCTTTACTCGTTTCGTAATACATCATCTCGCAACTAACTCATTAGTTGAAATGCTTGCAAGGCTTATGTGATGTGCATTACCGAGAGGGCCCAGAGATACCTCTCCGACAATCGGAGTGACAAATCCTAATCTCGAAATACGCCAACCCAACATGTACCTTTGGAGACACCTGTAGAGCTCCTTTATAATCACCCAGTTACGTTGTGACGTTTGGTAGCACACAAAGTGTTCCTCCGGCAAACGGGAGTTGCATAATCTCATAGTCATAGGAACATGTATAAGTCATGAAGAAAGCAATAGCAACATACTAAACGATCGGGTGCTAAGCTAATGGAATGGGTCATGTCAATCACATCATTCTCCTAATAATGTGATCCCGTTAATCAAATGACAACACATGTCTATGGTTAGGAAACATGACCATCTTTGATTAATGAGCTAGTCAAGTAGAGGCATACTAGTGACGTTTGGTTTGTCTATGTATTCACACAAGTATTATGTTTCCGGATAATACAATTCTAGCATGAATAATAAACATTTATCATGATATAAGGAAATAAAACAATAACATTATTATTGCCTCTAGGGCATATTTCCTTCAGTCTCCCACTTGCACTAGAGTCAATAATCTAGATTACACAATAATGATTCTAACACCCATGGAGCTTGGGTGCTGATCATGTTTTGCTCATGGAAGAGGCTTAGTCAATGGGTCTGCTACATTCAGATCCGTATGTATCTTGCAAATCTCTATGTCTCCCACCTGGACTAGATCCCGGATGGAATTGAAGCGTCTCTTGATGTGCTTGGTTCTCTTGTGAAATCTAGATTCCTTTGCCAAGGAAATTGCACCAGTATTGTCACAAAAGATTTTCATTGGACCCGATGCACTAGGTATGACTCCTAGATCGGATATGAACTCCTTCATCCAGACTCCTTCGTTTGCTCCTTCCGAAGCAGCTATGTACTCCGCTTCACATGTAGATCCCACCACAGCGCTTTGTTTAGAACTGCACCAACTGACAGCTCCACCGTTTAATGTAAACACGTATCCGGTTTGCGATTTAGAATCGTCCGGATCAGTGTCAAAGCTTGCATCAACGTAACCATTTACGATGAGCTCTTTGTCACCTCCATATATGAGAAACATATCCTTAGTCCTTTTCAGGTATTTCAGGATGTTCTTGACCGCTGTCCAGTGATCCACTCCTAGATTACTTTGGTACCTGCCTGCTAGACTTATAACAAGACACACATCAGGTCTGGTACACAGCATTGCATACATGATAGAGCCTATGGCTGAAGCATAGGGAACATCTTTCATTTTCTCTCTATCTTCTGCATTGGTCGGGCATTGAGTCTTACTCAATTTCACACCTTGTAACATAGGCAAGAATCCTTTCTTTGCTTGATCCATTTTAAACCTTTTCAAAACTTTGTCAAGGTATGTGCTTTGTGAAAGTCCAATTAAGCGTCTTGATCTGTCTCTATAGATCTTAATGCCCAATATGTAAGCAGATTCACCGAGGTCTTTCATTGAAAAACTCTTATTCAAGTATCCCTTTATGCTATCCAAAAATTCTATATCATTTCTGATTAGTAATATGTTATCTACATATAATATCAGAAGTGTTACAGAGCTCCCACTCACTTTCTTGTAAATACAGGCTTCTCCAAAAGTCTGTACAAAACCAAATGCTTTGATCACACTATCAAAGCGTTTATTCCAACTCCGAGAGGCTTGCACCAGTCCATAAATGGATCGCTGGAGCTTGCACACTTTGTTAGCTCCCTTTGGATCGACAAAACCTTCCGGTTGCATCATATACAACTCTTCTTGCAGAAATCCATTCAGGAATGCAGTTTTGAATCCATCTGCCAAATTTCATAATCATAAAATGCGGCAATTGCTAACATGATTCGGACAGACTTAAGCATCGCTACGGGTGATAAGGTCTCATCGTAGTCAATCCCTTGAACTTGTTGAAAACCTTTTGCGACAAGTCGAGCTTTGTAGACAGTAACATTACCGTCAGCGTCAGTCTTCTTCTTAAAGATCCATTTATTCTTAATTGCTTGCCGATCATTGGGCAAGTCAACCAAAGTCCATACTTTGTTCTCATACATGGATCCCATCTCAGATTTCAAGGCTTCAAGCCATTTTGCGGAATCTGGGCTCACCATCGCTTCTCCATAGTTCGTAGGTTCATCATGATCTAGTAGCATGACTTCCAGAATAGGATTACCGTACCACTCTGGTGCGGATCTTACTCTGTTTGATCTACGAGGTTCAGTAGTATCTTGTTCTGAAGCTTCATGATCATCATCACTAGCTTCCTCACTAATTGGTGTAGGTGTCACAGAAACTGGTTTCTGTGATGTACTACTTTCCAATAATGGAGCAGGTACAATTACCTCATCAAGTTCTACTTTCCTCCCACTCACTTCTTTCGAGAGAAACTCCTTCTCTAGAAAGTTTCCGAATTTAGCAACAAAAGTTTTGCCTTTGGATCTGTGATAGAAGGTGTATCCAATAGTTTCCTTTGGATATCCTATGAAGACACATTTCTCCGATTTGGGTTCGAGCTTATCAGGTTGAAGCTTTTTCACATAAGCATCGCAACCCCAAGCTTTCAGAAACGACAACTTTGGTTTCTTGCCAAACCATAGTTCATAAGGCGTCGTCTCAACGGATTTTGATGGTGCCCTCTTTAACGTGAATGCGGCCGTCTCTAGAGCATAACCCCAAAACGATAGCGGTAAATCAGTAAGAGACATCATAGATCGCACCATATCTAGTAAATTACGATTACGACGTTCGGACACACCATTACGCTGTGGTGTTCCGGGTGGCGTGAGTTGCGAAACTATTCCGCATTGTTTCAAATGTACACCAAACTCGTAACTCAAATATTCTCCTCCACGATCAGATCGCAGGAATTTTATTTTCTTGTTACGATGATTTTCAACTTCACTCTGAAATTCTTTGAACTTTTCAAATGTTTCAGACTTATGTTTCATTAAGTAGATATACCCATATCTGCTTAAGTCATCTGTGAAGGTGAGAAAATAACGATATCCGCCACGAGCCTCAACATTCATCGGACCACATACATCTGTATGTATGATTTCCAACAAATCTGTTGCTCTCTCCATAGTACCGGAGAACGGTGTTTTTTGTCATCTTACCCATAAGGCACGGTTTGCAAGTACCAAGTGATTCATAATCAAGTGGTTCCAAAAGCCCATCAGTATGGAGTTTCTTCATGCGCTTTACACCGATATGACCCAAACGGCAGTGCCACAAATAAGTTGCACTATCATTATTAACTCTGCATCTTTTGGTTTCAACATTATGAATATGTGTGTCACTACTATCGAGATTTAATAAGAATAGACATCTCTTTAAGGGTGCATGACCATAAAAGATATTACTCATATATATAGAACAACCATTATTCTCTGATTTAAATGAATAACCGTCTCGCATCAAACAAGATCCAGATATAATGTTCATGCTTAACGCTGGCACCAAATAACAATTATTTAGGTCTAATACTAATCCCGAAGGTAGATGTAGAGGTAGCATGCCGACCGCGATCACATCGACTTTGGAACCATTTCCCACGCGCATCGTCACCTCGTCCTTAGCCAATCTTCGCTTAATCTGTAGTCCCTGTTTCGAGTTGCAAATATTAGCAACAGAACCAGTATCAAATACCCAGGTGCTACTGCGAGAATTAGTAAGGTACACATCAATAACATGTATATCACATATACCTTTGGTCACCTTGCCATCCTTCTTATCCGCCAAATACTTGGGGCAGTTCCGCTTCCAGTGACCAGTCTGCTTGCAGTACAAGCACTCAGTTTCAGGCTTAGGTCCAGGTTTGGGTTTCTTCTCTTGAGTAGCAACTTGCTTGATGTTCTTTTTGAAGTTCCCCTTCTTCTTCCCTTTGCCCTTTTTCTTGAAACTAGTGGTCTTATTGACCATCAACACTTGATGCTCCTTCTTGATTTCTACCTCTGCAGCTTTCAGCATTGCGAAGAGCTCGGGAATACTCTTATTCATCCCTTGCATATTATAGTTCATCACGAAGCTCTTGTAGCTTGGTGGCGGTGATTGGAGAATTCTGTCAATGACGCAATCATCTGGAAGATTAACTCCCAATTGAATCAAGTGATTATTATACCCAGACATTTTGAGTATATGCTCACTGACAGAACTGTTCTCCTCCATCTTGCAACTATAGAACTTATTGGAGACTTCATATCTCTCAATCCGGGCATTTGCTTGAAATATTAACTTCAACTCCTGGAACATCTCATATGCTCCATGATGTTCAAAACGTCGTTGAAGTCCCGATTCTAAGCCGTAAAGCATGGCACACTGAACTATCGAGTAGTCATCAGCTTTGCTCTGCCAGACGTTCATAACATCTGGTGTTGCTCTAGCAACAGGCCTGGCACCCAGCGGTGCTTCCAGGATGTAATTCTTTTGTGCAGCAATGAGGATAATCCTCAAGTTACGGACCCAGTCCGTGTAATTGCTACCATCATCTTTCAACTTTGCTTTCTCAAGGAACGCATTAAAATACAACGGAACAACAACACAGGCCATCTATCTACAATCAAACATAAACAAGCAAGATACTATCAGGTACTAAGTTCATGATAAATTTAGGTTCAATTAATCATATTACTAAAGAACTCCCACTTAGATAGACATCCCTCTAATCCTCTAAGTGATTACGTGATCCAAATCAACTAAACCATGTCCGATCATCACGTGAGATGGAGTAGTTTCATTGGTGAACATTGCTATGTTGATCATATCTACTATATGATTCACGCTCGACCTTTCGGTCTCCGTGTTCCGAGGCCATATCTATATATGCTTGGCTCGTCAAGTATAACCTGAGTATTCTGCGTGTGCAACTGTTTTGCACCCGTTGTATTTGAACGTAGAGCCTATCACACCCGATCATCACGTGGTGTCTCAGCACGAAAAACTTTCGCAACGGTGCATACTCAGGGAGAACACTTCTTGATAATTAGTGAGAGATCATCTTAAAATGCTACCGTCAATCAAAGCAAGATAAGATGCATAAAAGATAAACATCACATGCAATCAATAAAAGTGATATGATATGGCCATCATCATCTTGTGCTTGTGATCTCCATCTTCGAAGCACCGTCGTGATCACCATCGTAGCATCGTTGTCGTCTCGCCAATCTTATGCTTCCACGACTATCGCTACCGCTTAGTGATAAAGTAAAGCATTACAGCGCAATTGCATTGCATACAATAAAGCGACAACCATATGGCTCCTGCCAGTTGCCGATAACTTGGTTACAAAACATGATCATCTCATACAATAAAATTTAGCATCATGTCTTGACCATATCACATCACAACATGCCCTGCAAAAACAAGTTAGACGTCCTCTACTTTGTTGTTGCAAGTTTTACGTGGCTGCTACGGGCTTAAGCAAGAACCAATCTTACCTATGCATCAAAACCACAATGATAGTTTGTCAAGTTGGTGCTGTTTTAACCTTCGCAAGGACCGGGCATAGCCACACTCGGTTCAACTAAAGTTGGAGAAACTATCACCCGCTAGCCACCTTTGTGCAAAGCACGTCGGGAGAACCGGTCTCGCGTAAGCGTACGCGTAATGTCGGTCCAGGCCGCTTCGTCCAACAATACCGCCGAACCAAAGTATGACATGCCGGTAAGCAGTATGACTTATATTGCCCACAACTCACTTGTGTTCTACTTGTGCATATAACATCAACACATAAAACCTAGGCTCGGATGCCACTCTTGGGGAACGTAGTAATTTCAAAATTTTCCTACGCACACGCAAGATCATGGTGATGCATAGCAATGAGAGGGGAGAGTGTGATCTACGTACCCTTGTAGACCGACAGCGGAAGCGTTAGCACAACGCGGTTGATGTAGTCGTACGTCTTCACGGCCCGACCGATCAAGCACCGAAACTACGGCACCTCCGAGTTTTAGCACACGTTCAGCTCGATGACGATCCCCGGACTCCGATCCAGCAAAGTGTCGGGGTAGAGTTACGTCAGCAGACGGCGTGGTGACGATCTTGATGTACTACCGTCGCAGGGCTTCGCCTAAGCACCGCTACAATATTATCGAGGATTATGGTGGAAGGGGGCACCGCACACGGCTAAGAATATGATCACGTGGATCAACTTATGTCTCTAGGGGTGCCCCCTGCCCCCGTATATAAAGGAGCAAGGGGAGGAGGCCGGCCGGCCCCTATTGGCGCGCCAGGAGGAGTCCTCCTAGTAGGAGTAGGAGTCCTGCTAGGAGGGGGAAGGAAGTGGGGAGGGAAAAGGAAAGGGGGGCGCCGCCCCCCCTCTCCTAGTCCAATTCGGACCAGGGGGGAGGAGGCGCGCGGCCCACCCTGGCTGCCCCTCTCTCTCCACTAAGGCCCATATGGCCCATTACTTCTCCCGGTAGGGTTCCGGTAACCCTCCGGCTCTCCGGTTTTCTCCGAAATTACCCGGAACACTTCCGGTTGTCCGAATATAGCCGTCTAATATATCAATCTTTATGTCTCGACCATTTTGAGACTCCTCGTTATGTCCGTGATCACATCCGGGACTCCGAACTAACTTGGGTACATCAAAACTCATAAACTCATAATATAACTGTCATCGAAACCTTAAGCGTGCGGACACTACGGGTTCGAGAACTATGTAGACATGACCGAGACACGTCTCCGGTCAATAACCAATAGCGGAACCTGGATGCTCATATTGGCTCCTACATATTCTACGAAGATCTTTATCGGTCAAACCGCATAACAACATACGTTGTTCCTTTTGTCATCGGTATGTTACTTGCCCGAGACACGATCGTCGGTATCTCAATACCTAGCTCAATCTCGTTACCGGCAAGTCTCTTTACTCGTTCCGTAATGCATCATCTCGCAAGTAACTCATTAGTTGCATTTCTTGCAAGGCTTATAGTGATGTGCATTACCGGGAGGGCCCAGAGATACCTCTCCGACAATCGGAGTGACAAATCCTAATCTTGATCTATGCCAACTGAACAAGCACCATCGGAGACACCTGTAGAGCACCTTTATAATCACCCAGTTACGTTGTGACGTTTGGTAGCACACAAAGTGTTCCTCTGGTACTCGGGAGTTGCATAATCTCATAGTCATAGGAACATGTATAAGTCATGAAGAAAGCAATAGCAACAAACTAAACGATCATCGTGCTAAGCTAACGGATGGGTCAAGTTAATCACATCATTCTCTAATGATGTGATCCCGTTAATCAAATGACAACTCATGTCTATGGTTAGGAAACATAACCATCATTGATTCAACGAGCTAGTCAAGTAGAGGCATACTAGTGACGTTTGGTTTGTCTATGTATTCACACAAGTATTATGTTTCCGGATAATACAATTCTAGCATGAATAATAAACATTTATCATGATATAAGGAAATAAAATAATAGCATTATTATTGCCTCTAGGGCATATTTCCTTCAGGCGTGACGTTTACCGTCTCGCAGAGTGGTGCGCCCTCGTGATCCGTAGATCGATCTTGAATGCTTTGCTTTGTCCTCCAATATGTCTCGCAGGTCTGGCGTATCTCCCCATGCCTTTTTATTTGGATGGCGTTAGGGTGGAGGCTGAGCTTTTTGCTGGAATGCCTCTCTATCGCGGCCACGAGGTGGCCGATCAGCCGTATCATACGCTTCTTCCTCCAGTCGGGGTAGTAACCTGCGCCTTGGGTAACTCTTGGAGGGACGCTCGAGTTTATATTCCTCGTCCATGAGGACTTCAGTCCATCTGTTAGCTAGCAAATCTTGATCAGCTTGAAGCTGCTGCTGCTTTTTCTTCAGGCTATTTGCCGTGGCCATAAGCCTGCGCTTGAAGCGCTCTTGTTCGACGGGATCCTCTGGTACGGCGAATTCATCGTCGCCGAGGCTTGCCTCGTCTTCGGAGGGGGGCATGTAATTGTCGTCCTCCTCCTCTCCGCCAGCCGTTCTCTCAGGAGAGCTGGCTCCGTCATCCTCCTGCTCTAAATCTTGCTGGAGGGGATTTTTGTTGCCTTCGGCGCTATCCGGAGTGTTATTATCTCCTGTGCCGATATCACCACTTTTGCTTTGGCGGGACTTAGAGCGGCGCCGCTGACGTCGGCGCTTGGGTTGCTTCTTGGAGGGGTCATCCTCCACTATCTCGTCGCCATTGCCTTCATTGGGTGTATCCACCATGTATATGTCATACGACGAGGTGGCTTTCCAGTGCCCTATAGGTGCTGGTTCATTTTCGTCTCCTACATCGTCGTCCATACCGTCGATGTCTTCGGAGTCGAAGTCGAGCATGTCGGTTAAATCATCGACAATGGCTACAAAGTGGGTGGTGGGTGGGCGTCAAATTTCTTCGTCGTCCGCATCCCAATCCTGTTGGCCATAATCTGGCCAGGGCTCTCTTGACAAAGAGAGAGACCTTAGTGAATTCAGAATGTCGCCGAAGGGCGAGTGCTGAAAGATATCCGCGGCGGTGAATTCCATGATCGGCGCCCAATCGGATTCGATTGGCAGGGGCGCGGATGGTTCGGGGTCCGGAAGAGAGTCCGGCACCTTGGAGTCACGGGCCGCGCAGAGGATTATGCTGGTGTTTGGCTCGATCACCATCGAGACTGCAGCCCCTGAGGCGGTGTCTAGCCACCCATCCTCGGTTGGTGCAGTTGGCTCGGAGCTAAGGGTCGGAGCTGATGCGGGCGCGGCCTCTGGGGTACCGTCAGGTGGCAGAGCTAGGTCATACCTATCGCGACAGTGCGGCGCGCCCGGCTGTGGCTTGAATCCGTCGAAGATCAAGTCCCCGTGGATGTTGGCCGTGTAATTCAAACTTCCAAATCTGACCTGATGTCCAGGGGCGTAGCTTTCAATCTGCTCCAGATGGCCAAGCGAATTAGCCCGCAGTGCAAAGCCGCCAAATACGAAGATCTGTCAGGGGAGAAAAGTCTCACCCTGGACCGCATCGCTATCGATGATAGTAGGAGCCATCAAGCCTAACGGCGACGACACAGAGAAACTCTCATTGAAAGCACCCCTTATAGGAATAGCCCAATGGATTGATTGGAAAGAATAACTTTGAGGTGGTTTCGTACCCTACCATAATCTCTTCGTTCGTTCTCCGCTATTAGTGACTTTGGAGTGACTCTTTATTGCATGTTGAGGGATAGTTATGTGATCCAATTATGTTATTATTGTTGAGGGAACTTGCACTAGCGAAAGTATGAACCCTAGGCCTTGTTTCAACGCATTGAAATACCGTTTACGCTCACTTTTATCATTATTTACCTTGCTGTTTTTATATTTTCAGATTACAAAAACCTTTATCTACCATCCATATACCACTTGTATCACCATCTCTTCGCCGAACTAGTGCACCTATACAATTTACCATTGTATTGGGTGTGTTGGGGACACAAGAGACTCTTTGTTATTTGGTTGCAGGGTTGCTTGAGAGAGACCATCTTCATCCTACGCCTCCTACGGATTGATAAACCTTAGGTCATCCACTTGAGGGAAATTTGCTACTGTCCTACAAACCTCTGCACTTGGAGGCCCAACAACGTCTACAAGAAGAAGGTTGTGTAGTAGACATCAAGCTCTTTTCTGGCGCCATTGCCAGGGAGGTGAGTGCTTGAAGGTATATCTTCAGATCTTGCAATCGAGTCTTTTAGTTTCTTGTTTTATCACTGGTTTAGTTTATAAAATAAAACTATAAAAAATGGAATTAAGTTTGCCTCATACGCTTCATCTTTTTAATATCTTTCGTGAGTATGATGGAAAGGAAAATTGTGCCAAAGTGTTAGAATAAGAATGCATTAAAATGTTTGTCACTAAATATTTGAATGATGAGCATGATTGCAATTTTGTTAGTATGAATTCCTTGAATATCCGTGAGACTAATGATATGCAAAGCCACAAGCTTGGGGAAGCTATGTTTGATGAAGATGATATTTTTTGTCTCCCAAGTTTTGATGAGCAAATTTATTTTGATGAAAGCATGCCTCATATTTATGATGATTATATTGATGAAAGTGGATTTGGAGAGGTCATGACTTTATTTTGTGATGAGTCCACTATTCTGGAAGAGGTTCCAATTGATTATGAGAACAAAGTTGCTATCTATGATGATTATTGTGATGACTTGTATGCTATAAAGAATAATGATACCCACTTTTATATTATTTTTGGGACTAACCTATTAACCGGAGGCCCAGCCCAGAATTGCTGTTTTTTGCCCGTTTTAGGGTTTCAAAGAAAAGGAATATCAAACGGAGTCCAAACGGAACGAAACCTTCGGGAACGTGATTTTCTCAACGAACAAGACCCAGGAGACTTGGACCCTACGGCAAGACACAAAAGAGGAGGCCACGAGGTAGGGGGCGCGCCTACCCCCCCCCCTAGGCGCGCCCTCCACCCTTGTGGGCCTTGATAACCCACAAGTATAGGGGATTGCAACAGTTTTCGAGGGTAGAGTATTCAACCCAAATTTATTGATTCGACACAAGGGGAGCCAAAGAATATTCTCAAGTATTAGCAGCTGAGTTGTCAATTCAACCACACCTGGAAACTTAATATCTGTAGCAAAGTGTTTAGTAGCAAGGTAATATGATAGTGGTGATAACGGTAGCAAAAGGTAACAGTAGTAAAAGTAATGTTTTTGGTATTTTGTATTGATGATAGCAATAGCAACGGAAAAGTAAATAAGCGAAGAACAATATATGGAAAGCTCGTAGGCAATGGATCGGTGATGGAGAATTATGCCGGATGTGGTTCATCATGTAACAGTCATAACCTAGGGTGACACTGAACTAGCTCCAGTTCATTGATATAATGTAGGCATGTATTCCGAACATAGTCATACGTGCTTATGGAAAAGAACTTGCATGACATCTTTTGTCCTACCCTCCCGTGGCAGCGGGGTCCTTACGGAAACTAAGGGATATTAAGGTCTCCTTTTAATAGAGTACCGGAACAAAGCATTAACACATAGCGAATACATGAACTCCTCAAACTACGGTCATCACCGGTAAGTATCCCGATTATTGTCACTTCGGGGTTAACGGATCATAACACATAATAGGTGACTATAGACTTGCAAGATAGGATCAAGAACACTCATATATTGATGAAAACATAATAGGTTCATATCTGAAATCATGGCACTCGGGCCCTAGTGACAAGCATTAAGCATAGCAAAGTCATAGGAACATCAATCTCAGAACATAGTGGACACTAGGGATCAAACCCTAACAAAACTAACTCGATTACATGATAGATCCCATCCAACCCATCACCGTCCAGCAAGCCTACGATGGAATTACTCATGCACGGCGGTGAGCATCATGAAATTGGTGATGGAGGATGGTTGATGATGACGATGGCGACGGATTCCCCTCTCCGGAACCCCGAACGGACTCGAGATCAGCCCTCCCGAGAGGTTTTAGGGCTTGGCGGCAGCTCCGTATCATAAACGCCATGATTTCTTCTCTCTGATTTTTTTGTCATCGAAACTCAATATATGGAGGTGGAGTTGGAGTCGGAGAGGCAACAGGGGGCCCACGAGGTAGGGGGCGCGCCCCCACCCTCGTGGCAAGACGGTGGGGCCCCTGGCCTTCATCTTTGGCAGGTATTTTTCTTATTTTCTAAAAAGTGTCTCCGCGAAGTTTCAGGTTATTCTGAGAACGTTTGCTCCTGCACATAAATAAAACCATGGTAATTCTGCTAAAAACAGCGTCAGTCCGGGTTAGTTCCATTCAAATCATGCAAGTTAGAGTCCAAAACAAGGGTAAAAGTGTTTGGAAAAGTAGATACATTGGAGACGTATCAGGCCCCCTGTTGCTCCACCGACGTACTCCTTCCTCCTATATATACCTACGTACCCCCAAACGATCAGATACGGAGCCAAAAACCTAATTCCACCGCCGCAACTTTCTGTATCCACGAGATCCCATCTTGGGGCCTGTTCCGGAGCTCCGCCGAAGGGGGCATCGATCATGGAGGGCTTCTACATCAACACCATAGCCTCTCCGATGAAGTGTGAGTAGTTTACCTCAGACCTACGGGTCCATAGTTATTAGCTAGATGGCTTCTTCTCTCTTTTTGGATCTCAATACAATGTTCTCCCCCTCTCTTGTGGAGAACTATAAGATGTAATCTTCTTTTTGCGGTGTGTTTGTTGAGACCGATGAATTGTGGGTTTATGATCAAGTCTATCTATGAACAATATTTGAATCTTCTCTGAATTCTTTTATGTGTGATTGGTTATCTTTGCAAGTCTCTTTGAATTATCAGTTTGGTTTGGCCTACTAGATTGATGTTTCTTTCAATGGGAGAAGTGCTTAGCTTTGGGTTCAATCTTGCGGTGTCCTTTCCCAGTGACAGTAGGGGCAGCAAGGCACGTATTGTATTGTTGCCATCGAGGATAACAAGATGGGGTTTTCATCATATTGCATGAGTTTATCCCTCTACATCATGTTATCTTGCTTAAGGCGTTACTCTGTTTTTAACTTAATACTCTAGATGCATGCTGGATAGAGGTCGATGAGTGGAGTAATAGTAGTAGATGCAGGCAGGAGTCGGTCTACTTGTCTCGGACGTGATGCCTATATACATGATCATGCCTAGATATTCTCATAACTATGCTCAATTCTGTCAATTGCTCAACAGTAATTTGTTCACCCACCGTAGAATACTTATGCTCTCGAGAGAAGCCACTAGTGAAACCTATGGCCCCCGGGTCTATCTTTATCATATTAATCTCCGACTACTTAGTTATTTCCTTTGCTTTTTACTTTGCCTTTATTTTACTTTGCATCTTTATCACAAAAATACCAAAAATATTATCTTATCATATCTATCAGATCTCTCTCTCGTAAGTGGACGTGTAGGGATTGACAACCCCTATTCGCGTTGGTTGCGAGGATTTATTTGTTTTGTTCAGGTACAAGGGACTCGCGAGTAGCCTCCTACTGGATTGATACCTTAGTTCTCAAAAACTGAGGGAAATACTTACGCTACTTTGCTGCATCATCCCTTCCTCTTCAGGGAAAACCAACACAGTGCTCAAGAGGTAGCAAGAAGGATTTCTGGCGCCGTTGCCGGGGAGGTCTACGCAAAAGTCAACATACCAAGTACCCATCACATACCCTTATCTCCCGCATTTCATTATTTGCCATTTGCCTCTCGTTTTCCTCTCCCCCACTTCACCCTTACTGTTTTATTCGCCCTCTCTCTCTATCCTCCATCTCTTTCTCTATTTGCCTCTTTTTGCCCGCGTGTTTTTTGTTTGCTTGTGCGATAGTTCGTTTGCTTGTCGTTATGGCTAGTCCCTTATCTTCTTCGTTGTCTCCCGAGAGTGAAATTCTAAATTTTAAGCAAAGGGAGGGAGAAAATCTAAAAGATGCTTGGTATAGAATTTGCAATGCTCAAAATAGATCTACCAAGAAGCAATCTACTTCCATTCTTCTTCGCAATTTTTATGTAGGCATAACTCCCTGGCACAGATATATCATTGATACTACTACAGGAGGGAACTTCTTGGGTAGCCATACTTTTGATTCTTATAATGCTATGCTAGATTTGTTTGGCTCACCCCCTCTTTTGCTTAATGGACATGTATAAACTTTGGAGCATGTAATGCAAAGGCTTGAAATTATTGAAAATAAGGTTGCTACCGTAGAGTTAATTGAAAATTTGGATAAAAAGATTCACAACCGAATCTCTCAATATGGATCTAAAGTAGGGGTCACTTTGTAAAATATTAAAGAGAAGGAACCCATAGTTAATGAGAAAATAAATCACGATTCCACTAGAATTGATAAACTTGAGGATATTATTTCCAACTTGGGAACCACTTTTTCTTCCGTAAAGAACACTCCAAGTGCTCCCGCTAAAATTTCCAAGCTTATGTATGTTCCTAAGAATAAGGGTGAATCCTCTAGTAAGGAAACTGCGGATCTGAAATCTATAAGTGTTCATCCCAATCTTTTTGCTATCATTAAGGAAACATTTGTTACAAATGATTTTTTCGATCTTGTGCCTAAAAATTTGATAATCAATAAAAATAAAGAAATTCCTAAAGATGGTAAATGCCTCATCGAAGAATTCCCTACCAAAGATGGCAATACCTAGATCTATCCTTGCTTGTTATGCCTAGCTAGGGGCGTTAAATGATAGCGCTTGTTGGGAGGCAACCCAAATTTATTTTTATTTCTTGCTTTTTGCTAATGTTTAGTAATAAATAATTTATCTAGCCTCTGTTTTGGTTGTGTTTTTTGTGTTTAATTAGTGTTTGTGCCAAGTAGAACCGTTGGGAAGACTTGGGGAAAGTCTTGTTACACTTGCTGTAAAAAACAGAAACTTTAGCGCTCACAAGAACTAATGCCATTTTTATTTGGAAAGTGCTACTTAGTTAATTCTTTTTGCAGATGATTAATAGATAAATTCCTCACGTCCAGAAATTTATTTTAGAATTTTTGGGGTTCCAGATCTTGCGCTAGCTACATATTACTACAGACTGTTCTGTTTTTGACAGATTCTGTTTTTCATGTGTTGTTTGCTTATTTTGATGAATCTATGGCTAGTAAAATAGTTTATAAACCATAGAGAAGTTGGAATACAGTAGGTATAACACCAATATAAATAAAGAATGAGTTCATTACAGTACCTTGAAGTGGCCTTTTTTTTCTTTCGCTAACGGAGCTCACGAGATTTTCTACATTAAGTTTTGTGTTGTGAAGTTTTCAAGTTTTGGGTAAAGATTTGATGGATTATCGAACAAAGAGTGGCAAGAGCCTAAGCTTGGGGATGCCCATGGCACCCCCAAGATAATCTAAGGATACCTAAAAGCCAAATCTTGGGGATGCCCCGGAAGGCATCCCCTCTTTCGTCTACTTCTATCGGTAAGTTTACTTGGAGCTATATTTTTATTCGCCACATGATATGTGTTTTTCTTGGAGCGTCTTGCATGATTTGAGTCTTTACTTTTTAGTTTACCACAATCATCCTTTCTGTACACACCTTTTGAGAGAGCCATACATGATTTGGAATTTGTTAGAATACTCTATGTGCTTCTCTTATATCTTTTGGAGTTATGTAGTTTTGCTCTAGTACTTCACTTATATCTTTTAGAGCACAGTGGTGGATTTGTTTTATAGAAACTATTGATCTCTCATGCTTCACTTAGATTATTTTGAGAGTCTTAAATAACATGGTAATTTGCTTAAAATCCTAATATGCTTGGTATACAAGATTAACAATAATACTTTCTTATGAGTGTGTTGAATACTATGAGAAGTTTGATACTTGATAATTGTTTTGAGATATAGAGATGCTAATATTAGAGTCATGCTAGTTGAGTAGTTGTGAATTTGAGAAATACTTGTGTTAAAGTTTGTGATTCCCGTAGCATGCACGTATGGTGAACTATTATGTGATGAAGTCGGAGCATGGTTTATTTTTTGATTGTCTTCCTTATGAGTGGCGGTCGGGGACGAGCGATGGTCTTTTCCTACCAATCTATCCCCCTAGGAGCATGCGCGTAATACTTTGCTTTGATAAGTTGTAGATTTTCGCAATAAGTATATGAGTTCTTTATGACTAATGTTGAGTCCATGGATCATACGCACTCTCACCCTTCCACCATTGCTAGCCTCTCTAATATCACACACCTTTCGCCGGTATCATACACCCACCATATACCTTCCTCAAAACATCCACCATACCTACCTATCATGGCATTTCCATAGCCATTCCGAGATATATTGCCATGCAACTTACCACCGTTCCGTTTACTATGACACACTCCATCATTGTCATATTGCTTTGCATGATCATGTAGTTGACATCGTATTTGTGGCAAAGCCACTGTTCATAATTTTTTCATACATGCCACTCTTGATTCATTGCATATCCCGGTACACCGCCAAAGGCATTCACATAGAGTCATGTTTTGTTCTAAGTATCGAGTTGTAATTGTTGAATTGTAAGTAAATAAAAGTGTGATGATCATCATTTTTAGAGCATTATCCCAAGTGAGGAAAGGATGATGGAGACTATGATTCCCCCACAAGTCGGGATGAGACTCCAGACGAAAAATAATATAAAAAAAGAGGCCAAAGAAGCCCAAATTAAAAATGAGAGAAAAAGAGAGAAGGGACAATGCTACTATCCTTTTACCACACTTGTGCTTCAAAGTAGCACCATGATCTTCATAATAGTGAGTCTCCTATGTTATCACTTTCATATACTAGTGGGATTTTTTCATTATAGAACTTGGCTTGTATATTCCAATGATGGGCTTCCTCAAAATGCCCTAGGTCTTCGTGAGCAAGCAAGTTTGATGCACACCCACTTAGTTTCTTTTTGAGATTTCATATACTTATAGCTCTAGTGCATCCGTTGCATGGCAATCCCTACTCACTCACACTGATATCTATTGATGGGCATCTCCATAGCCCGTTGATACGCCTAGTTGATGTGAGACTATATTCTCCCTTTTGTCTTCTCCACAACCACCATTCTATTCCACCTATAGTGCTATGTCCATGGGTCACGCTCATGTATTGCGTGAAAATTGAAAAAGTTTGAGAATGTCAAAAGTATGAAACAATTGCTTGGCTTGTCATCGGGGTTGTGCATGATTTAAATACTTTCTGTGGTGAAGATAGAGCATAGCCAGACTATATGATTTATTAGGGATAACTTTCTTTGGCCATGTTATTTTGAAGAGACATAATTGCTTAGTTAGTATGCTTGAAGTATTATTATTTCTATGTCAATATTAAACTTTTTTCTTGAATCTTTTGGATCTGAATATTCATACCACAATTAAGAGAATTACATTGAAAATATGCCAAGTAGCATTCCACATCAAAATTCTGTTTTTATCATTTACCTACTCGAGGACGAGCAGGAATTAAGCTTGGGGATGCTTGATACGTCTCCAACGTATCTATAATTTTTGATTGCTCCATGCTATATTATCTTCTGTTTTGGGCATTATTGGGCTTTATTATTCACTTTTACATTATTTTTGGGAGTAACGTATTAACCGGAGGCCCAGCCGAGAATTGCTGTTTTTTGCCTATTTTAGGGTTTTGAAGAAAGGAATATCAAACGGAGTCCAAACGGAATAAAACCTTTGGGGACGTGATTTTCGGAACGAATATGATACAGGAGACTTGGACCCTACGTCAAGCTACCAACAGGGAAGCCACGAGGTAGGGGGCGCGCCTACCCCCCCCCCCCCAGGCGCGCCCTCCACCCTCGTGGGGCCCTTGTTGCTCCACCGACGTACTCCTTCCTCCTATATATACCTACGTACCCCCAAACGATCAAATACGGAGCCAAAACCCTAATTCCACCGCCGTAACTTTCTGTATCCACGAGATCCCGTCATGGGGCCTGTTCCGGAGCTCCGCCGAAGGGGGCATCGATCACGGAGGGCTTCTACATCAACACCATAGCCTCTCCGATGAAGTGTGAGTAGTTTACCTCAGACCTTCGGGTCCATAGTTATTATCTAGATGGCTTCTTCTCTCTTTTTGGATCTCAATACAAAGTTCTCCCCCTCTCTTGTGGAGATTGATTCGATGTAATGTTCTTTTGCGGTGTGTTTGTTGAGACCGATGAATTGTGGGTTTATGATCAAGTTTATCTATGAACAATATTTGAATCTTCTCTGAATTCTTTTATGTATGATTGGTTATCTTGCAAGTCTCTTCGAATTATCAGTTTGGTTTGTCCTACTAGATTGATCTTTCTTGCAATGGGAGAAGTGCTTAGCTTTGTGTTCAATCTTGCGGTGTCCTTTCCCAGTGACAGTAGGGGCAGCAAGGCATGTATTGTATTGTTGCCATCGAGGATAACAAGATGGGGTTTTTATCATATTGTATGAATTTATCCCTCTACATCATGTCATCTTGCTTAAAGTGTTACTCTGTTCTCTTGAACTTAATACTCTAGATGCATGCTGGATAGCGGTCGATGTGTGGAGTAATAGTAGTAGATGCAGGCAGGAGTCGGTCTACTTGTCTCAGACGTGATGCCTATATACATGGTCATACCTAGATATTCTCATAACTATGCTCAATTCTGTCAATTGCTCAACAGTAATTTGTTCACCCACCATAAAATACTTATGCTCTTGAGAGAAGCCACTAGTGAAACCTATGGCCCCCGGGTCTATCTTCCATCATATTAATCTTCCAACACTTAGTTATTTTCATTGTCTTTTATTTTACTTTGCATCTTTATCATAAAAATACCAAAAATATTATCTTATCGTATCTATCAGATCTCACTCTCATAAGTGACCGTGTAGGGATTGACAACCCCTTATCGCATTGGTTGCGGGGATTTATTTGTTTTGTCTAGGTGCGAGGGACTCGCGCGTAGCCTCCTACTGGATTGATATCTTGGTTCTCAAAAACTGAGGGACATACTTACGCTACTTTGCTGCATCACCCTTTCCTCTTCAAGGGAAAACCAACGTAGTGCTCAAGAGGTAGCATACCTCACTATGTATATTGTTGTGTGCTGCACCTGTGAGGCCATTTCTGCATATGCTAGGCTCGTCAAGTTTAAATCGAGTATTTCTGCGTGTGCAAAACTGGCTTGCACCCGTTGTATGTGAACGTAGAGCTTATCACACCCGATCATCACGTGGTGTCTCGGCACGATGAACTTTCGCAACGGTGCATACTCTGGGAGAACACTTGTACCTTGAAATTTAGTGAGAGATCATCTTATAAAGCTACCGTCGAACTAGGCAAAATAAGATGTATAAAAGATAAACATCACATGCAATCAAAATATGTGACATGATATGGCCATCATCATCTTGTGTTTTTTATCTCCATCTCCAAAGTACTGTCATGATCTTCATTGTTACCGACATGACACCATGATCTCCATCATCTTGATCTTTATCAACGTGTCGTCACATGATCGTCTCACCAACTATTGCTCTTGCAACTATTGCTATCGCATAACGATAAAGTAAAGCAATTATTTGGCACTTGCATCTTATGCAAAAAAGACAACCATAAGACTTCTGACAGTTGCCGATAACTTCAACAAAACATGATCATCTTATACAACAACTTATATCTTATCACGTGTTGACCATATCACATCACAACATGCCCTGCAAAAACAAGTAGACGTCCTCTACTTTATTGTTGCAAGTTTTACGTGGCTGCTACGAGCTGAGCAAGAACCGTTCTTACCTATGCATCAAAACCACAACGATATTTCCTAAAGTATGTGTTGTTTTAACCTTCACAAGGACCGAACGTAGCCACACTCGATTCAACTAAAGTTGGAGAAACTGACACCCGCCAGCCACCTGTGTGCGAAGCATGTCGGTAGAACCAGTCAAGCGTAAGCGTACGCGTAATGTCGGTCCGGGCCGCTTCATCCAACAATATCGCCGAATCAAAGTATGGCATGCTGGTAAGCAGTATGACTTGTATCGCCTACAACTCACTTGTGTTCTACTCGTGCATATAACATCTACGCATAAACCTGGCTCTGATACCACTGTTGGGGAACGTAGTAATTTCAAAAATTTCCCACGGACACGCAAGATCATGGTGATGCATAGCAACAAAAGGGAAGAGTATCGTTCACGTACCCTCGTAGACCGTAAGAGGAAGCATTATGAGAACGCGGTTGATGTAGTTGAACGTCTTCATGATCCGACAGATCCAAGTATCGTACGCATGGCACCTCCGAGTTCAGCACATGTTCAGCTCGATGACGTCCCATGAACTCCGATCTAGCAGAGCTTCACGGGAGACACTACTAGGAAAATGGCTGCTAGTGGCGCACCTGTTTTCGCTACTAATGGCGCACTACAGGTGCGCCACTAGCACCACGCCATTAGAATTTTTTACTAATGGCGCACCACTGGTGCGCCATTAGTATCTGGTATACTAATGGCGCACCACATAGAAGTGCACCATTAGTAACAATTTTTTTAAAAAATAAGATTTTTTTTTAAATTTTATTTAATTTTTTTGTTTTTTTCTTAATCTCAGGTCACTATGGCTTAACCTCGGGTCAATATGCTTAATCTCAAGTCAAATCGCACTCTGTGGTCAATCTTCCCGTAAGGTCACCCATCCTCACACTACTCCAGCCCGAGCGAGCTTAACTTCGCAGTTCTATCCAACCCCAGCACCAGCTCACTTCACAGGCACTTGTTGATATATCTATCATATCAATCCTATTAAACCTTATTGATATCTAGGACTTTGTTCATATTCGTGAGTATGATGAAATTTTGAAAAAATATTTCAAACTTCCTGATCATATTACGTATCATATTTTGAAAAAAAAATCGAATTTTTTTTTCGAAACCAATTTTTTTCTGTTACTAGTGGCGCACCTAGCAAACGGTGCGCCACTAATAAGTTTCAATTTTTTTTCCATTTTTTCCCTCTAGATCTTAAAAGCCCCGTAACTTTTTTTCTATTAGGTTTTTGGGGATTTTGAAAAATTTTAACGGGGTTCCCCCAGTTAAATTTGGATGTAACTTTTCGAGTAGATAATTTTTCATATAAAAAACTTTTTAATCCGAGTTCGTATGCAAAAGTTATGCCCATTTTACAAATTCCAGAGAGATTTTGTAAATAAAGTCGAAATTCATATTTGTAAATTTTCCCAACAAGTAGACCACATATCACATGGGAAACCATTTTCTTTTATTTTTTGATATTTCCATCATTTTCTTTTATTTATTTTTTAAACTGAAAAGGCGGTCCAAGGGGGGTGCATTCGGTGGAATTTTTGGTCCAAGTTAGTAATGGCGCACCGTGGGAGTGGTGTGCCATTACTAATTCAACTAGTAATGGCGCACCACACACACGGTGCGCCATTACTAGTTTTGAAAAAAAAATAAAAACAATTGAAAAAAAATTACTAGTGGCGCACCGTAGATATGGTGCGCCATTACTAGTTTTGAAAAAAAATAAAAAAAATTGAAAAAAATTACTAGTGGCGCATCGTGGATGTGGTGCGCCATTACTAGTTTAACTAGTAATGGCGCACTATCCACTGGTGCGCCATTACTAGTTTTGAAAAAAAAAATGAAAAAGAATTGTTACTAATGGCGCACCGTGGGTGTGGTGCGCCATTAGTATTTGGACACTAATGGCGCACCAACACATGGTGCGCCATTAGTATATAGTAGTGGCGCACCACATGTCTGGTGCATCATTAATGGCCATATCATCTATAGCCCTTTTCCTAGTAGTGAGAGTTCCGTCAGCACGACGGCGTGATGACGGTGATGATGTTGCTACCGACGCAGGGCTTCGCCTAAGCATCGCTATGATATGATCGAGGTGGATTATGGTGGAGGGGGGCACCGCACACGGCAAAGGAATCAATGATCAACTTGTGTGTTCTAGGATGCCCCCCTGCCCCCGTATATAAAGGAGCAAGGGGGGAGGCCGGCTGGTCCACCTAGGGCGCGCCAGGAGGAGGAGTCCTCCTCCTAGTAGGAGTAGGACTCCCCTTTCCTACTCCTACTAGGAGGAGCAAAGGAAGGGGGAAGGGGAGAAGGAAGGAGAGGGAGGAAAGGAGGAAAGGGGGGCCGACCCCCTACTCCAATTCGGTTTGGGCTAGGGGGCCACGCGCCCTGCCTCCTCTCTTCCACCACTTGACCCATGAGGCCAAATACTTCTTCCCCGTATTCCCGTAACTCCCCGGTACTCCGAAAAATACCCGAATCACTCGGAATCTTTCCGATGTCCGAATATAGTCATCCAATATATCGATCTTTACGTCTCGACCATTTCGAGACTCCTCGTCATGTCCCCGATCTCAGCCGGGACTCCGAACTACCTTCGGTACATCAAATCATATAAACTCATAGTACCGATTGCCACCGAACGTTAAGCGTGCGGATCCTACGGGTTCGAGAACTATGTAGACATGACCAAGACACGTCTCCGGTCAATAACCAATAGAGGAACCTGCATGCTCATATTGGTTCCTACATATTCTACGAAGATCTTTATCGGTCAAACCGCATAACAACATACGTTGTTCCTTTTGTCATCGGTATGTTACTTGCCCGAGACACGATCGTCGGTATCTCAATACCTAGCTCAATCTCGTTACCGGCAAGTCTCTTTACTCGTTCCGTAATGCATCATCTCGCAAGTAACTCATTAGTTGCATTTCTTGCAAGGCTTATAGTGATGTGCATTACCGAGAGGGCCCAGAGATACCTCTCCGACAATCGGAGTGACAAATCCTAATCTTGATCTATGCCAACTGAACAAGCACCATCGGAGACACCTGTAGAGCACCTTTATAATCACCCAGTTACGTTGTGACGTTTGGTAGCACACAAAGTGTTCCTCTGGTACTCGGGAGTTGCATAATCTCATAGTCATAGGAACATGTATAAGTCATGAAGAAAGCAATAGCAACAAACTAAACGATCATCGTGCTAAGCTAACGGATGGGTCAAGTTAATCACATCATTCTCTAATGATGTGATCCCGTTAATCAAATGACAACTCATGTCTATGGTTAGGAAACATAACCATCATTGATTCAACGAGCTAGTCAAGTAGAGGCATACTGGTGACACTTTGTTTGTCTATGTATTCACACATGTACCAAGTTTCCGGTTAATACAATTCCAGCATGAATAATAAACATTTATCATGATATAAGGAAATATAAATAACAACTTTATTATTGCCTCTAGGGCATATTTCCTTCACAAACACCTTGTTCAAATATGGGATTATAAAGGGTTGCGGGAGAGTGGACCGTTGAATAGAGAGGGAGGAAGGTTATGGATGTATTGATGAAGACAATATGGTCGACATGACGATGGTTCCCTTGGTGGCGCTCTCGCGCCACCATGAGTGAAAGGGGGAGAGAGGCCCCTTCCTTCTTCTTCCTTCGCCTCTCCCCTAGATGGGGAGAGGGTTCCCTCTCTGGTCCTTGGCCTTCATGACTCACGGAGGGCGAGAGCCCCTCCAAGATTGGATCTCTTCCTCTCTCGGATTTCTTCTCTATTTTTGTTACTTTCTGAAATTTTTTATGCGGTTGAGCACCGTTTTTTAAATATCCAGAGATCTATAACTCCGATCGGACAGAAATGTTTACACGATTTTGCCCATGAATTAGCTTTCTTGTGCCCAAACTAGAGCCCCAACCGACCTACGATATTCCCACAAGCCCACATGGTGCGGGTGGGCCCCAGGCCACGCGGCATGCCCTTGTGGACCCCACGAGTACCGCCATGCATTGATTTTCGACCAAAATTTAGATGTATTCCATACAAAATTCACAAAAAAATTCAGGTCATTTCCAGCTCCGTGAATTTTTCACATAACCCCCCCCCCAAAAAAAACTCCCTTCATTCCTTTATATAAGTTGTATTTGTTTTTTCAAAATTCAAATGATTGAATGTTTGACTTAGTTTTTAGGAAAATATATCAATATCCACAATACAAAATATACATCATTTGAGCAATCATGAATAGTAATTTCATATTTTATCTATTAGGTACTGTAGATGGTGTTGTTTTATTTTATAATCTTGATCAAACATTTAAATGGTTGACTTGCACGGAAATAAATATTCCTTATATTATGGAATGGAGGGAGTAAAAAAGAAGGTCCGACCTTTGGCACTAGGTTAATAGGTTAGTCCAACTAAAAATAATATAAATTATTGTCAAAAGTATGTAAAAGTGGTATGATAATAGCATGACACAATCAAAAATTATAGATACGTTGAAGACGTATCACTAGTCGTTAGGCCTTGCAATCATTTAGGTCCCTCTAACCATCTTAGAGATGGTAGCACGGACTATGTTCAACTAGTGTGAATAAAGATATAGCAACATGACTACGGACACACAAGTGCTACATGAAATTTCTATTGTGGTTGTCATAGGCTTAATCAGCATTTTTAGCCCCTTTTGTTTGTGATTAGAACTACACAATAAAAAGTAGTTATATTGTTTGATTGATGGGGAGATCAGAGGTCTTCCTTGTTTTGGGAAAAAGAATAGTGTTCATAGCACTAGAACTCCTCTCAAACAGATAGACTCAGCAATAGCAGAGGGGCACAAAATATCCACACACAAAAAATTCTCTTGTGAAGTTATTCTCATACACTCTGCAAAAATAACTGTTCCGTAGGCAAAATTTCCTAGTTGCAACGCGGCTATTTCGCAGAAACAACGCGCCTGCCATGGGGAACTATATAACCCCAATATTGGAAATCTTGCCAAGTGTCGTATGGGCTTTTCTTAATTATTGTTGGTAGTTGGGACAGACCAAGTGTGGAACAGTGGAAGTTTGAGTGTGGCCACAAACTCCACATTTGGAAGATGCTCAACGTATGGCTATAAGAGTTTGCTGAGGAAAATCTAGCTGGATGTCAGTTTAGACGTTAATGTATTCCTTATTGGGAAGTAGGCATCACAACCCATGTCCCATTCCTAGTACCCAAGCTGCAGGTGGACCAATATAGATGCTCACGAAATTAGCTACCGCTCCTGATCCATCTAATCTAGACCTAACTTGGTACCGCCACAGTGATGGTGATGATGAAAGGGCAACATGATCTGGTGGCCGGTGGGTGTGGCCATGCGAAACATAAAGCAGGATCAATGTTTATCTATATACCCTATAAACACAAGAGGGCAAGTATAGTACCCCATTTAGTTCAAGCCCCAGAACCCTATGATCTTTTTGTTGGAGCTAGAACATGAGGTTTTTACTAACGTCTTACCTTAACTGTTCCATGCAAAGTTATAGGTAATAGGTGGCTACTGTTATCTTTATGGGAAGAGAACATGATGCCGGTAGCGGTCATGGACGTCGCCCTATCCTTTTCTCCCTCCTTTTCTGAATTATTGATGCCGTATAGCCTCATTGTTATCCTTGACCATGACTAGTCGTCGAACGCCCTCCAAAGTTTAAGCATCGCGACATGAGGTCGTTGTCAAGTGGTTAACATGAACACGAAAATCCAACCGACTCTATATTTATACAGTTTCTTCTTTTCTTTTCTTGAAACACACTAGATGTAGAGTTGCAAGTTAATAGCAACCATGGAGGACGAAGGTGGCGACATGACCGACCGGAGTGCAGCTAGCTAACTATAGCTAGCACGGAATTTAGTAGTAGAAGTTAGGAGTTAGTACGATGCTGTACAGTGGAGCGGCTTTCTTCATTGATTACCCTTTCTTTTGGGTGATAGCTCTCCCCTGCGCTGACGGACACACATTCAGACTAGCCATAATGGGAGGAACTTCAGCAGTAACTTCAAATCCAACTCAGCAAATTTATTTAGTATGTGACAATGAGTTAATGAAGAGAGAGGTAGTTCTAATAACTTAGCTAGTTAATTTAACATCACATATCCCAATGCAGTATGAGTCTATAACCTAATAAATGAAGTTTGCATGACACCTCACCTATGTTACTATCCACTATGAAAGTAGTAATGTTACTAGTATATGTTAATATGAAGGTAGTAACATAGTCTACGGATATGTGTACGTTATTAGTATATGTTACTCTCCATTGTGGCTAATCTCATGTTGTTTGTTGGCTGTTACAAGTAGCAATTCAATACAATTAAGTCCTCGCTGTCACTTAGGAAAGTGTCAGGTGAAGGGACGCCTTCCGGGGGTAGCATCTTGTCGATGGATGTAATGTGGTGGTTGGGTTTAGTCGAGAGATTCAAACTTGAAATGTTGCAGCTTCAGACTTGAACGTAAGGCATGCATCATCTCTTTTCCGTGTGTTAAACTTAGTAATCATGTCACAGCATCTACAGTCGGACTTTACAAATTCGGTCACTCAAACACACGCAGACGCAAAGAGAGCTTTGGCTCAATGGTTGGGTATGCGGTTGTGCAGCCTAACGATCCGAGTTCAATTCCTAGAATTGACAGGTGATGCACAAGGGTTTTCCCTTGTTTATTGAGGATCAAGTTTGGTGTGTGATGGAATCACACATCAAGAAATATCTTTATACTCAGACCATGTTTATCTTGATACTCATACTAAAATGGCCGTATGCATCTCTAGTTGGTGCAGAGGCCGGGAAGTGAAATTCTCTCCCATTTTAAGACACTCACCTTTTTTGGCAAACAATAATATATGAGTTTCAGTTTTTTACATTCCCACCCCGCGTCCCCCGCGTCACCCTCCCTGGTGGCGACGGGGGAACCCAGATCCGGCGCCTTACACCCTTCCCACCTCCCTCCCCACCTCGCCGCCACTGGAGGAATGGCCGGCGAAGCCGGCGCCGGCTCCCGGGATGGTGGCGGCGGGGCGAGACCGCTCCCTTTCGGTGGTGAGGGTCCGGATCTGAGGCGGCGGCCTCGTTGGTGCGGACGGCGCTCCTCCGGCGGCGGGGAGTGCTCGTCGGTGAGGTAGGCCGGATCCCCTCGGCTGCGCGGGCAGCGAGGTCCCGGTGGGCGCAGGTCATGGCGCGGGGAGGCCCTGGGCTCCCCTCGTCAGATCGGAGGCGATCCTGCTCTGCTCGTGATGCATGACCTCCGGCCGGCCTGGATCTCCAGCATACACGCGCCTGCTGATGTTGTGGCTGGTTCGGTGGTGGAGGCACAGGGCGCTTGGCCGGGGGAAACCCTTGGCCGCCGGTGGCGGTCACGGCGTCGATGGCGTCCCGGACGCCATTCCCTCCTTGGTGGCGGCGCCGAGGCTAAACCTCCCCTGCCTCCCCCCTTCCCCTGCGCCCGTGTGAAAACCTTAGCCCCAGTGGCTAAGCGGCGGCGGCGCCACAACGTCGTCACCTTCTTGAAGGCACCGACTTGGGCATGGGATGCTGGGTGTGCATGGTGAGCTTGTCTGGTTCCTGGTGGCGGCCCGCCTGACTACTGCGTCGCAGCTCCGGGCAGTGTCTCGGGGCTGCGGTGCTTCTCTTCCGGCCGTGTCTCCGATGGGGACCTCGCCCTTCCTCACCTTGTACATGTCGTGGTGGAGCGGTACTTCATCTCACTCATTGATGGCGGCGAAGATCGGCGGCATGGCGCTGTGGAGGCTCGCCGCCCGATGCGCCGACATGGACTCGCGCAGGAGGAGGTTGCTGCCTGGCGTCATGGTGACGTCGATGGCAGAGTGGCCAGTCAAGGTAGAAGCCTCAATATGATCTGAAGATGGACCTGTGGAAGATGGCGGTGACGACACACGAGTGCGTCTGACCGGATTGTGCCCCAGACCCGGTATGTGGCTCGGCTGGGGCTTCCAAATATGTTTCGGTTTCCGGTTTTTGATGTTAGGCTTAGGTGAGTGGTTTGGGTAGTGGCCCAGCTAGCACCCCTTCATCATTTTGGATAGAAGTAGCGGCATGTGTTGCCAAGATGGTGGATTCAGACTCATTGTTGTAATACTTTGTAAGGTCCTGAGAATAATCAATAAAGTGGCCGTATGCATCTCCCAGATGCAGAGGCCGGGGGTCATCCTCCTTTTCTAAAAAAACACACGCAGACGCGTCCAGGCGTGTCCGTGGACCGTGATCCTAGATCCATACAAAACATGCAAAAGAAATCCTACATACTACCCTTACTAATCTTCGTCGTCGGAGATGTCCACGACGACGGTGTCGTTGCCAGACGTCGGTTGGGCGGGCGGGTAGGAGCTCATCCTCCTCCTGCTCGACATCATCCATGTAGCGAGCATCTTCGCCTCCTCCGCGGCCTCCATCTCCTGCTGGCGACGGCATTTGTCCTTCGTAGCCGACTCCGAGCGATAGGAATCGAGGATGGTCTGCTGCTCCGCCTGTAGATCCGCTTCGCCAGCGTCTCCCACATCCTCCTCCCGCTCATTCTTCTCCCCCTCCTTAATCTTCTCCTCCTCTTCCTCCTCCTGCTCATCCTTCTCCCCCTCCTCAATCTCCTCCTCCTCGTCGTCGTCCTCCTCCACCTTCTCCGGATTCACTGCATTCGGAGGTAGCCCCACGGCGATCCGGGCTTCGTGCCTTGCCCGGCTCTGCTCAAGGAGCTCGAGCCAGCACTCTAGCGTTTGGGTAAGATTTTTCTTACTAGTCAATGACCGGGCGTGCCGCTTGGCCGTTTGAGGCCGGTTTGGGGCACCCGACTGTAGATGCTTTAAATAAACAAAACAAACCATGTGCCTAAGAGCTCTCCAACATGCGCCTAAAAACTGGGCCGCGCGCTAAAATCTGAGTTTTTTGGGCGTCGGACAGCTCCAGCAGAAGCTGTAAAACAGTGCGCGCGCTGAAAAACGCTACCAAAAGCTGTAAATTTGAGGCACCGGATTACGCGCACTTCACAATTTACAATGTGTGTTTCTTTGGGCGCGCGTTTTTGGGTATGTGCTTTTTTTGAGGAATTTTTTGGGTATGTGCTAAGAGCATCTCCAGCCGCGCCACCAACGGGCCCTCCCCAGGCGTTTTTTCTGCGCCGGCGCCGAAAAATCGGCCCAGTCGCGCCCCCAAGAGCCCGTTTTCCGCCGGTTTGGGCCGAAATTGGTGCCGGCAGACCCAGGCCGAACCTGGCGCGCTAGGGGCGCCCGGGGGCGCCGGGGCGAGACGTTTCAGCGCGAAAGCGGATGGGCCCGCTGAGTCAGCGACACGCCGCTTCGTCGCCCTCATCGTCTTGGTTCCTGCGGGAATCAATGTGAAGGCTGCCGCGCTGCCGCACCGGTCAGCCTCCATTGATGCCTCACGGGCGGCGCAGTGAACGCGCCGCGACGCGCGTCCAGCCACGCATCGCCGACGCCGCCCAGCCACGGCTATAAAAGGTGGCCTCCTCACCGGTGTACGCCACAGCTCTCATTCCCCCCCTCCCCGACGTAGAAAGCGGCACTCTTCTTTCTTCCGCCGACAAAAGAAAGATGGCCGAGAGGTTCCCTGGCGACGGCGCGGCGGCGAACGGATTCGGCCGCCGCCACCTCCACGAGGACGAAACTCGGCTCCTCTACGAAGACGAGTACCCGGTCCCGCCGGACATGCGGGTGTCCGGGGCGTGGAGAATCAGCGTCGGCGGGGTCCCGGTGCCCCCACCGCCCACCGGAGCGGCGCGGCGTGCGGAGATCGCGCGTATCCGCGCCTCTCTGCCACAGGCGGCGAGGGAAGGCCCACGGTACGTCTCCGACAGCCCGCTGTGGGAGCCGTACTTCCGCCGCCGCCACACCGAGCACCTCGACGCCACCAACGGCGTCGTGCCCTCCGGGAGGCTCAACTCCGAAGGCCACCGCCGATGGTGGGGCGTGCCCGGCAGCACGCTGGAGGCCGTTCTTGAGTACATCGAGGGTGGCAACACGCCCAGGCTGGAGTACCCCGCTCCCCCGTCCTTCCCCCGTCGGCGTGGGAGGTCGTGGACGCCGAGGTGCATGGACCCGGGGGCGTCCTCCTCCTCGTCCGGCCGCTCGACCTCTCCCTGCCTCCGCCCCGTCAAGCCGGAGCCCCAGGACACGCCGGTCAGCCACCGCACCCGTAGCTCCGGCGTCCGCGTCGCCGACTCCTCTCCCACCTCAGGCCGCCTCGTCCTCGCCAAGCCGAAGGCGGAGCCCGGCCTCCCCGTGGAGTACGAGGCCATAGTCAGGCACGGCTTCTCCGACGAGGAGGCCCTAAAGTGGGCGCGGGGCGACTACCTTCGCGACGTGATGGTCCGGCAGCGCCGAGCCCTGGAGGAGATAGCCGCCCGCAAGCGTGGCTGCGAGTACGAGCACGGCGTGGTGATCCTCGACAGCGACGAGGACGAGGACGCCCCCGGACCGTCCAACCCGCCGCGCCAACCTGGGAAGGGGTGCAACAGGGACGGCGGCCGCGGAGGGGGCGACGACGACGGCGACTACACGAAGTTCTACAGGCTCCTCGGCATGCAGAGCTTCGAGGGCGGCGGGCGGCGAGGGCGAGAGCGGGCCACAACGAGTAGCTTTTTTCTTTTTTTGTAAAATATTTTAAATATGAATGAACTTGTCGAAGTTTGGATGAATTTGCGCCTAGTTTGTATTTTCAAATACCTCGTGGGCGCCGCGACTGGGGGGCATCACGCCCCCAGCACGCGGTTATCGCTGGTGCGCCCCAGGGGGCGATTTCTAGCGCCTCCTATGGGGCCAACGGTTGGAGATGCTCTAAAGCAATGTTGGATCCGCAGCACTAAAAGTACTACAGTGACACGCTAAAACTATTTTTAGGCACTGAATTTTTATGCACATGTTGGAGATGCTCTAACTTGATAAGATATCCTGCTTCTGCTCCGCTGGACAGCGTGGAAGGGCCAGGCCGGAGGAGTTGTACCAATACAACTATACTACGAAGGCCCGTCTACTTCAGACTATTTGTCCTTGCAACGTTACATGTGAGCCACAACAGCAGGGGGGTAGTGGTAGCGGCAGCCGTTACAAGGTCGAGATTTGACCAGTAAAAAAGGATGCGGATTTACTGCCCACGTATGCAGTCAAGCCATTGCTCCATCATCAACCACAAAAGTTGTATGACCGCGCAAACAAAGATATAATCCTATATGCATGGGTCTGCTGCAAGTGTCGCGTCACGAAGCAACGCATCTGCTCTTTTGGTCATCGTCTACCTCTGCCTGGCTCCTCTTCAAACCCATCTTTATTATCCTCTGCCCCGATCACGTCACGCCACTCACCTCTTCTCCCTCTCGTTCTGCACAGACAAACACGAAGGGGAGAGGACCAGTCGCCGGCCACTTTCCCTGGTTCACCGGCTGATCTCAACTGATACACGTCACGGCGTCCTGAAACTGAAACCAAAGCGCCTTTCGGTGCATGTCTCCCTGGCCTGGCCGGTCACCTTCACTGCACCTCGGCATGCCATGCGGCGGCAGCAGCATCAGGCGCGTGATCCCTGCGGCTCTCTCTTGCATGGCGACAACCCAGCCGGGCCCGTATTTGTGCCAAAACAGCAACTCCGCGTAGGACATGCACGGCACGCGTGCAGGGTGCGGCATGCATGCATGCGTGCATGCGCAGGCGAACTCAAATTTTTCCGTGGGCGAGACACGCGGAACCAATGCAGGCCGTGGTCTGAAAAAACCGGGGCGTCTCACAGTCACAGGAAAGGAAAGGAAAGAAAAGGGTAACTTGGGTTGCGTTACGGGCATTCCACCGGGCTCAAGCAAGGAAGCAACCGGCTTCTTCTTCCTTCCATCCTTCTGTTACGCTCTTCTGAACTACTAAACCGCAGGGAATCATTTATGGTAGGCGGTACCTTCTGGCTGTCGAGTCGTACGTCGCATCGCCACCAGCAGCCGATTTTTTTCCTTTGGAAATGGCAGAATTTCTGCATTCATTAAGAAAAAAATAGTTCCTTAGTTAATTAGAAAAAACCGAGCGGCAACCAGATCGTCATCACTTCTTCCCTAAAGACGATATCGCCATCCCTAATCTTTGAGCAATCGACTTCGACTTTGCCGTAGGCGATCTCAACACAACCCACATCGCAACGGACACGTGAAGCTGAATGAACATCCACGCCAAAACTCAGCCACACACAACCGGGCAACGCAGCGATTTTGACAGAGGACGCCGAAGGACAAAAAGCAAGTACGGCTGACCACACGAAAGATTGCTGAACTAGCCACATGCAGCCAGTTACCATATTCTGTAGGTATGGCTGACTCCACAACAACAAACAAATCGAGACCATCCCGCAGACACGTCGGAGAAGAGCTGACTCCCGCAATCATTGCCGCGTTGCCGACATCGCTCCCGCCATCATCTTTGTCACTGAAGCCTGGACGCCACGACCGCCACCAACCACTAGTACCGCTTGCCAATGCAGAGTTGCGAGATGAACACCCAAGAGGGAAAAGGGCACACCAAAGCATTGTCAATGTCCGATCACAAAATCAAGGGTTTCCCCTGGAGAGGCCACATTGGGCGGATCCGTGCGAGAAGGGTGCGGCAACAAAGCAACGATGTCTTCAAGAAGGTCAACGACAGCCATAGCCGCCACCATCATTGGTCCCTTCAGAAGCCATGTCTTCACCCAAGCACGCGCTTTTCCTCACCGCACATCATCCCGCATCAACGCTGAGAAGCCCACCAACTACCACCACCCTCGAAGAATCCCGTCGACGAAAAAGAACATCAAGTTGCCATAGCCAGCCGCACCTCGCGGAGACCGTCGACGGTTCAATATCATGACGGGCCACCAGACCTACCGATGACCGAGCAGACGCAGGACGAGCCGCCGCAACCTGCTGAGCACCATGCCGGCAAGGCAAAGAGGAGCGCTGCCCGAGACCAATAACCGCCACGGTTCCGAGTCGCAGCCATGCACCAAACGCACAGACGCACTCCACGCACGCCGTTGTACACCCAACGGAGCCCACATCAAAGCATATAGTGCTATTCATATTCTCTACATAAATACAATATCCCTCAAATACAAAGCGAGGGTGCGTATTCAAGTGCAATACAACTGTACGAGTACTCGGTTCTACACACAAGAGACGCGTTGCGGTTGGCTGCTCGGCTAGTCAGTACTAACTCAAATCTTAAACCGTTAGGCAAGATCCACAAGTACCGCAGACGGGAGAACTTCTTTTTTTGAGCATCAGTACAGACACAAGCGCTCATATACACGCGTATACCCTCACCCCTATGAACGCATACACGCACACCCTACCCCTATGAGCACCTCTGAGAGACTGAGCCGGCATATCATCTTGAGATTTACGAAGTCACCGTAGGCGCCTCGTCGTCGACGGAAACGTCTTCTCCCACTGAAAGCGCATCGTCGGAAATCCTAAAATAAATTCAGGATATAATGCGAGCACCAGGATTTAAACCCTGATGGGTTGGGAATACCACTGTCCACCTAACCAACTCAACCACAGGTTGATTCGCCAGACGGGGGAACTTGGGGACACGCATCAGTGCAAGTATTTTTGCTTTGTACCGTCGCGTCTCCAGCTGCCTACGTGTACGCTCCCAGGCTCTTCCTACACTGTTCCATTAACTCCTGTTGCAACGTACGTACGCACGCACTGCCTTTCGTCAGAGAACTTATATATGCTACCGTGCCACGCAGGGCACGGCACGGCACGGATGGACGGACGGGGCGACACGTACGTTGATACACTACCTGTTTCCGACACGGCAGTAAGTCGATCTCGATCGCAAGGGAATACAAGGCTATCAGCTGTTGCTACGGCAAGCATCTCTAGATGAATCCATTCATTCAAGTCCCTTGTACGACGTAGTACTAGCATTCAGACACAGGTAGCCAGAGAGGTGGGCTGAGTTGGATCGATCCAAAGATCTCGAGTACTTATTTCGTGTGTGACCGCTGGCACATGCAGTCATGCATGCATGGCATCCACGAACATAAACATCGTACAAGTGGCGCCTTGTTTACTTCCTCGGACCACAACAACCTCTCCGTCGACATCGATCCGTCGTGCGTCGCATTGTTAAACATGCAATGGATCGATGGATGGATCGTCTTTGTTACTCAGGGTTTGTCCAGGTGGTTAGGGAATGAGCTCACGGCTGACGCATTTGGGCATTGCCGCGAGCCTAAACTAGGCATGGTGGTGGTACCTCGTCTCGTCACCAGCAGCCCTAATGCTATAATAAAACAGCCTTGATTTTGTCTCACTGATTATCTCATTCTCAGGACAGGGCCACACATAAACAACCGATGCTTCGTTTTGTTGCACTCGTTGATCAGGGTGTCAACGCACCATCTGATCTCATCCTTATCGACCCCGGCTTATCATAACTCAACTAGCACATAAACATATAGCTTGGGTCGTTCGAAGAATCACATTTTTTTACACAACATGCAGACATGCATGCACCTGATTGATCCAGAACCCAGAGTTATGATTGACCTACCTGCAGCGTACGTACTATACTTGCTGCCACCATCGCTGATGTTACATTACCATGGCCGGCCGAGCCGTCCCGTCCCGGAGTGGCACAACAGCGCGCGGAGAGACCGGCGCGGCCGTCATTGTCGCCCGTCGTTGTAGGTGGAATGTTCCGAGATGCTGAAATAGTTGCTCACTGTAATTTTGAGCAATGTTGGCGTTGGTTTCGACTGTGACTCCATCCATCTCACTCAGAGACCGGCCGATCGAGCTGCTACTGCTTGTGAGACGTGACGTTTCCGGATCGCATTCGGATGGGCTACTGTTTGAAACAGACGGCGAAAACAGCAACGTCAACTCGTCAAGCAAGTACGGTGAAACGGTTCTCGACGGGTAAGTTGCGGCCGCGTGTTGCCACGGACCGGGTTTTTTTCCTGGAACCGGCAACACCATTTGCTGGATACGGCTATGCATTTTGCTGGAACACGAAGCCGATGGCCGCGCCGGGCGGACGGCTACGACCAGGGGGCTGTGCATCCGGCAGCAAAAAATGTTGGAACCATGGTGTAATTTGGCTGGAACCTGTGAGGTCGTTTGCTACATCCAGCGACACAAATGTTGCGACCGGCAACACAAATGTTGCGACCTGCACAACGAGATACAACCGGCGGCGACGGCGGCACTTATTTTCTCTGTTTTGCTACAACCAGCAACGAAAATCGTTGACACAACGGCGGCGATATTTTTGCGGCCCCCTGCATGCCGAGCTACAACCAGTTGACACAACGGTGGCGATATTTTTGCGGCCCCCTGCATGCCGAGCTACAACCAGCGCGACAGTAAACACAATATTTGTTGCAACCGTGTCTCCATTTTGCTATGACCGGCATTGGAAATGCTTCCATGATGGCGACCTTGGTTTTGCGGGCAACGCGGGTTGTTTCTCGGTGGGAGATGGCGAACACGATGACCAAGGAGTGAGCAGTGGTGGCCAGCATTCGTGGATGAGGACAGGATGGTGGCGCGGGTGCAGAGGGGGGAGCGGACAAGCTCGCTGCAAAGATGAAGGGGCATGGGGGATTTTGACCCTGTTCGGGAGAAAGGAGAAGAACAAATCATGCAGCCCTACTCGCGCCAATCGAATGACTGCAAGCCGACTAGCCTAAATTTCGGCCGGCCAGCGGGCGCCTAGCTCAGTGGCGGAGGTAGAGGGTGGCCAGGGTGGGCCATGGCCCACCCTGAGATTTGAAAATAGCTTTTATACCATAGGAGAAAGGCTAAAAAATAAAATAAAAATAAATGTATATGTACAATAGCACTATCGGCCCACCCTGGCCCAGTGGGCAAGGTCCGCCACTAGCCTAGCTAGCGGTGCCCTGCTTTTGAACACTTAAAATGATACTAGAAGTCAGTCCCCTAGCACTAATGAAGCAAGACAACACGTTTGTGCGAGCACGCTGATAAGAGGTTCCTATATACTTCATCCGTTTCTTTATATAAAGTATATTTGTTTTTTCAAAAGTCAAACGAGTGTATGTTTGATCAAGTTTTTTAGATAAATATATCAATATCCACAATACAAAATTTATATCTTTTCATCCATCATGAAAAGTAGTTTCATATTTTATCAATTAGGTATTGCAGAAGTTGTTGTTTTGTTCTATAATCTTGGTTAAACGTTCAAATGGTTGATTTGCATGGAAACCAATCCACCTTATATCTAAAACAAAGGGAGTAGTGTGGGATCGAAAGTATGTCTAGAGGGGGGGGTGATTAAACTACTTGACCAAATAAAAACTTAACCTTTTCCCAATTTTAGTTCTTGACAGATTTTAGCTATTGTAGGACAAGTCAAGCAATCATCACACAATTTAAGCAAGCATGCAAAGAGTATATTGCCAGCGGAAAGTAAAGCATGCAACTTGCAAAAAATGTAAAGGGAAGGGTTTGGAGAATTCAAACGCAATTGGAGACACGGATGTTTTTGCCGTGGTTCGGATAAGTGGTGCTATCCTACATCCACGTTGATGGAGACTTCAACCCACGAAGGGTAACGGTTGCGCGAGTCCACACAGGGCTCCACCCACGAAGGGTAACGGTTGCGCGAGTCCACACAGGGCTCCACCCACGAAGGGTCCACGAAGAAGCAACCACCCACAAAGGGTCCACGAAGAAGCAACCTTGTCTATCCCACCATGGCCATCGCCCACACAGGACTTGCCTCACTAGCGGTAGATCTTCACGAAGTAGGCGATCTCCTTGCCCTTACAAACTCCTTGGTTCAACTCCACAATCTTGTCGGAGGCTCCCAAGTGACACCTAGCCAATCTAGGAGACACCACTCTCCAAGAAGTAACAAATGGTGTGTAGGTAATGAACTCCTTGCTCTTGTGCTTCAAATGATAGTCTCCCCAACACTCAACTCTCTCTCATAGGATTTGGATTTTGTGGAAAGAAGATTTGAGTGGAAAGCAACTTGGGAAGGCTAGAGATCAAGATTCATATGGTAGGAATGGAATTTCTTGGTCTCAACACATGAGTAGGTGGTTCTCTCTCAGAACATATGAGTTGGAATTGTGTATGTGTTCTGATGGCTCTCCCCACGAATGAAGAGGAGGTGGAGGGGTATATATAGCCTCCACACAAAATCCAACCATTACACACAGTTTTCCAATCTCGGTGGGACCGAATCAACAAACTCGGTCGGACCAAAAATGTAAACCTAGTGACCGTTAGAGATTTTCGGTGGGACTGACATACAACTCGGTAGGACCGATATGGTTAGGTTTTGGGCATAACGTAATCTCGATGAGACCGATTACACAAACTCGGTGAGACCGAATTTGGTAATTAGCTAACCAGAGAGTTGGTCAGGCAAACTCGGTGGGACCGATTTGCTCTTTCGGTGAGACCGAAAAGTTACAAAAAGGAAACACTGAATTTACATTGCAATCTCGGTGGGACCGATCCGCTCTTTCGGTGAGACCGAAAAGTTACGAAAGGGAAACAGAGAGTTTGCAATCCCATCTCGGTGAGACCGATATCCCTATCGGTAGAACCGAATTGCTAGGGTTTGGCAGTGGCTTATGACAAGTGAAACTCGGTGGCGCCGGATAGGGAGAATCGGTAGGACCGAGTTTGGCTTAGGGTTTAGGTCATATATGGATATGGGAAAGTAGTTGAGGGTTTTGGAGCATATCACTAAGCACATGAAGCAAGAGGCTCATTAAGCAACACATCATCCCTCCTTGATAATATTGTCTTTTCCTAAAGACTCAATGTGATCTTGGATCACTAAAATATAAAATGAAGAGTCTTGAGCTTTTGAGCTTGAGCCAATCCTTTGTCCTTAGCATTTTGAGGGTTCCACTTTCACATCCATGCCATGCCAATCATTGAGCTTTCCTGAAATAATCATCTTGGAATAGCATTAGCTCAATGAGCTATATGTTGTTATGAATTACCAAAACCACCTAGGGATAGTTGCACTTTCAATCTCCCCCTTTTTGGTAATTGATGACAACATATAGATCAAAGCTTCGACAAATGATAATAAGCATGAAATATATCGTCGCTTTGAGAAGTATGTGACAAGTAAGAGCTCCCCCTAAATTTGTGCATATTTAAAAATTTGCTTTGGACTGCAAATGCACAAGGAGTTAGAGTTATGGGTTACTCTTCCATGTCACATACATCTTGGTGGAGCGCTTAAAATGATAAGAATGAAATACATGCACTCATCACCAAGAATAGTGAATGATCACATAAGATAGATAAGATAATAGCATTAAGCAAGCATTAAGTGTAGCTTATGATCAAACACATGATCATCAATGTCTCACAGATAATGACATAGTATCTCAAGCACTCAAAAGCAAACAATAGTTCAAAAAAACACCAAATAAAGCAAGAGAGAAAAAAGCAACACTCTCTCTCGAAGCCTATGATCTATACATTTTTCTCCCCCTTTGGCAACAAGTTACCAAAAAGTTCCTAGAAAATGCATAGTGCTAGATCGACGCTCAGGCTTGATCTTCTGGTGGTGGTGGAGTCCGGATCACTCCAAGGACGAAGGCTTCCGTAAACGCTGAGGTAGACGCTGGAGTTGGAGCTGAAGTAGATGCTGGAGCTGGTGGAACTGAGGTTGTAGCTGGTGCAGACGTGGTGGCTCTGGTGTCAGCAACTGGCACTGCAGACGACCTCGGACCTCGTGGCACTCTGGCAAAGGCATCAGTTGTAGTTCTGCCTCTCCTCTCCTGCATGTCATCCTGGAGCTGCTCCTCTGCAGTCTGAATCTCTGTCACCTTGACATCCAAGTCATAGAACTTTTGTTCCATGATTCTCTCTAGGCTTGCCTGGTTCTGAGTCAGGGTGGCTAGTCCTTTCTCAATTCGCAGGGTGGATGCAATCAGGTAACCAAGTTGCTCTTGTTTGGTCTTCAAGAAATACTCAGATGCCTCCTCTTGAGTTGGCATCTTGGCAGTTTTCTCCTTCCTTGCCTTCTCCTTCTTGGCTTGTGCTTGGGCAGATGATGGCTCATTCTCAGTCATGACTACTTGATTGTCCTCAAAATCTGGACGGATGGGCAGGTGTTCCTTGTCCAAAAAGTATATGCCCGTGCCCATCTTGGAGTTGATGAGCTCCTGAATCTGTGGGGCATATTCATAGCTCCTCTTCTGATCAGCTGTTGTCCTCTTGATGGTCTCTACCATGAGGCTCATCACCTTGAACTTCTGTGGCACATCAAAGATATGTAGCAAGTTGATTGCATGCCCTCTGATCATCTTGTGTTCTCCAGACTTGGGCAATAAGGTGTGCCTCAGTATCCAGTTGATTGTTGGCAGCCCTGACAGAAGATAGTGCACAGACCCAAACTTGAAAGTCTCAAGTGCCTCGTTTGGAATTTCCTTGTACATATTGGACATTGAGTTATGATCCATCTTCTTCTTAGCATAGATATCCAAGTCATCCTCATGCTCCTCTGGGGCATTGATGAGCTGTGCCCACTCAGCAACAGTAGATTGGTACCTCGTACCCTCTGACATCCATGTGATCTTTCCATCTGGGTAGAAGTGTGCTGTGGAGTAGAATTGCATGATAAGCTCCTCGTTCCACTTTGTGAGCTTCTGCCCAACAAAGTCTGCAACTCCACAAGCACTAAAGTTGTCATACACTCCAGGGTAGTGTTCCTCATTCTCCTTCATGTACTCCCAATCAACCCATCTCATGTCACAAACTATGGGCTTCTTATCCAACAAAACTGTCTCATAAAAGTCTTGCTGCTCCTTGGTGTGAAATCTGTAATCCACAGCAGTCCTCCTCCTTGAAGCATACGGATCTGCTTCTCTCCACTTCCTCAGCCCTGAGTCTCTCCTGAGCTTCATATCCTCAGCCACAGGATGAGCATCGTTGTGGTCTGGGATCGTGGGCTTGAGTTTTCTGAGTACTTGCTCTTCATCATCTTTTGCAGTTTCAGACACTATGGCCTTGTTCTTTTCAGCAGCTGGGATGCTCCTTGTATTTCTCTTTGGTGCAGACTTGGGCTTGGAGGCAGCTTTGGGTGCTTCTTTGGGCTTAGATGTGGCAGCCCCTGCCCTGATAGCATCACCCATAAGCTTAGGTGCCTTAGGTGCTGGTGCAGCAACCTCTTCTTCCTCTTCCTCTTCCATGATGGAAGCCTTTCCAAGCACTCTGGCTACGGTCTTCTTGACCCTTTCCTTCCTCTTCTTGCCTTCAGCAGCAATTGGCTCTTTGGGTGCAGGCTTTTCAGTTGAAGCTCTAGCCTTTGACATAGGCTGCCTGCCTGCTGGCCTTTTGATCTTTAAGCCTGGCTTTGTGCCTTGAGCTGGCTCAACTCTCTTTGATGTGGCCTCTTCCTCTGCCACATAATCTTCATCTTCAAAATCTGAAGTTCTCTTCTTCCTCTTTCTAGTGGCAGCTTTGGGCAGATTGCTTGGGGTACTTCTGCTGCCATCATCTGAAGAGCTGGAGGGACTAGTGCCCTCACTCATGTGCACTTGCTACTCTGACAAGTTCTGGTTGTCACTCTGATCAGACATGATGCAAATTCTGACTGCTGACCCTGTGAATAGTTTATAGATGAGGTAGAATAGATGAGCATCACAAAATGCAGAGATTTTTGCAAAAGAATGATCCAAAAACTTAGTTTTAGTTTCCCACTGAAATCATCTCGGATCTATCGATTTTTAAACTCGGTGATACCGAAGCAGTTTTGGCACCTAAACTAGTGAACTCGGTCAGACCGAGTCACAGTTCGGTGGCACCGAGACTGCTAGGGTTTCACAGAGTTCCAAAGTCGGTCACACCGATAAGTAATTCTCGGTCAGACCGAGTCTCACTTGTGCAATGGCATAAGCCAAATCGGTGGGACCGAGTTTTTCAACTCGGTGGGTCCGAGATGGTTTCGGCGGAAACCTAACCCTAAAATTTTCGAATCAAAGCTAATCTATGAACGCATTGACTGGATAGGAGTGTTTCAATCGTGGCAAGAATCATGATGATCATAATGTGCTAAGAATCAGATTGGAGAATAGCACAAAGATCGAGTCCATACCCTAGTTCGGCGGAGACTCGCTACAGCGGCAACGGCGGGGTAGAATTCCGTTGACGGCAACGGAGACCAGCGACTGGAGGCGGCTGGCGGCGAGGAGACGATCCGGAGATCAAGTTGGTAGAGCAGGCTATCGCGCGGGCGAAGGGGTTCGGAGAAATTTCCAAATTTTTGCCCGTGACTATATATAGCCCGACCCTGTCGGTGTGACCGAGTGGAACAACTCGGTGGCACCGAGATTCATAACTGCAAGCAGTTACTGAAACTCGGTGTGACCGAAAGGTTCAAATCGGTTGCACCGAGATCGAAAACCTAGATCAACTTAATGATCTCGGTAGGACCGAAAGTGGGGTATCGGTCAGACCGAGAATCATAAAGAGGTTTTGGAAGTTTAAGTCTATGACGAATCGGGGACTCCGAGCGCTCCTCACACAGAGTGGTTCGAATCTGACTTGATCAAATTTTGTGATGTAGCATGAATAAAGTTTGAGACGAGAAATGCATAGATAGATAGAGGAGGTTCTTAGGCACTCTTGTCCATCCACTTGGCAAAAGAAAATAAAGCCAAACAATCAAAACAACAAATGGATGTCCTCAAATGAGTAAAATATGCAACCAACATGATCACACAATAAGATGGCAAATGAAATATGTGACAAGGCATGCACAACCAATTCTAGCATCTATCAAGCAATTTGCGATGACAAGGTCATCTATATATGAGTATACTGACTTAGGAGTCAAGTGAGAACACTTGATCATAGGTCATACTCATCGTTTAAGCTCAAGTGGGGTTATCACTTTTACATAAAGCATTGTTGTGTTCACATCTTTAGAGTTGCTTTAGCTCAAGTCTTAGAGTAAAGCTCCCCCTAGATGTGATATCCCCCCTTAGAGGGATGAACTAACCTCGGGTTTTGTCGATGATGACTTCATGTAGATGTTGAAGATGTGGATGCTCAATGTTGATGTAGATCACTTGGAGCTATCCATTTGAGTGAATTGCACTTTCAATACCTACATGGGTTAGTCCCACAAGGAACAAACAAGGATATCCATAGACATAGAGCGATGCACACACAAGATTATGTCCATGAAAATTTTTAGGTTACCTTGTCCCTTGTCTTACCAAAAAGAGGGTTTGTGACTCCTTGAACTAGTGCAAGATGTGGAAGTTTATTGCACTTGCTCTTGCCAAAATGATAAGAGTGAAGTATGTTGGCGGAGTCACCCTCAAGAACTCTCTAGTTCTTCTTTTGGATCCACATCATCTTGATGGGAATCCTTGGAGTTGTAGTCGTACTTGATGAAGTGGAACTTGAAGTAGTCTTGGGAATCCACTTGACTAAGGTCTTAGGAGCTTCTTCAAATGCATCAATTTCCTCTTGAAGCTTGTCCTTGCCTTTTTGCTTGTAGTCTTGTGGTGAAAGATCATCTTGAGCTTGTGTCCCTTTGAAAGAAGTATCATACTTCTCTTGTTGAGGAACAAACTTTGTCTTGGGGTATTGATCTTCTTCCCACTCAATTCCATTGGCATTGAACTTTCGTTCAAAACCAACACCTTGATTCTTCCGGTGCATTCCTTGCTTGCGCACAATTTTCTCGAATTGCTTACTCCCGGCAAGGCTTTTGTACACTCCTTTCTCTATAATTCTCTTCAATAAGCTATTTTCTTGCTCAAGTGTAACTTGGCTAAGAGAATCATTAGTGGAATCAAGAGAGCTACTAGAAGCAACAATATTGGATTTAGCATGATCATTGTTACTGCTAGAGAAAGAATATTTCTTGTTCTTGTTACTAGACTTGACTTGAGGCATGTAAGTGGATAAGAGTAAACGCTTGGCAATGTAAGAAGAACTTTTCTTGCGGAGATCATCATTGATTGCTTTTAAGAACTCATGCTCTTGCTCAAGATTGAGCTTTTCAAAGCGTAATTTCTCATGAGCTCTTAAAAGTTCTCGATAATCTTCGAAGATAGTTTCATGAGCTAACTTAAGAGTGTTTAGTTCTTTAGTTAGAGCCTCAATCTTCTCCTTATCATTGTCATTTGTTTTATCTTTATTAGCATGATTAATTGACGTTTCATCATAGTATTCATCACTAGAGTTGTCAACAAGCAAATCATCACCTAACAAGTCATCTTCATCACTATTGAAATCAACATACTCGGGGTGTGTTACCTTAGGACCTTTGGCCATGAAGCATCTTCCAATTCCTTCATTTGGTGAGTCAAATATGTCGTAGGAGTTGGTTAACACAAGTGCTAGACCGGCAACACCTTCATCTTGAGTATCTTCGGAGTCGGAGTGATAACTTCTCTCGGAGTGGCTGTCGGAGTCGGAGCCAGATACCCATTCACCAACATGAGCTTGATGTCTTCGTTTTGTGTAGCTCCTTGATGATTTTTCCTTCCTTTCCGAATCCTTGCTTCTCCGTGAGTATCTTCGTTCATAACGATCATCTCTACTCCTTCTCTCTCTTGGTGGTGATTCTTTACTTCTTCTTTTTGGAGAATCTTCCCTTCTCTTGTAGGGAGCCGTACACTCATTGGAATAGTGTCCGGGTCTTCCACAGCTGTAGCAGTTTCGCTCTTGACTAGAAGATCTTTTGTCATTGTAGGACCTTGACTTGAAGCTTCTATCTTTGCTTCTACTCTTGTAGAACTTGTTGAAGTTCTTCACCATTAAGCTCAATTCTTCATTGAAGTCTTGTTTCTCACTTGATGATGTAGGGGCTTCACATGAGGCTTTATAGGCACCACTTGACTTGTTGTGAAGTTCCTCTTTATCCTTAAGTGACATCTCATGAGCAACAATTCTTCCAATCACCTCTGTTGGCTTGAGATCTTTGTAATTGGGCATCATTTGGATCAATGTGCACACGGTATCATATTTTCCATCCAAGGCTCTTAGAATCTTCTTGATGATGAATCTATCGGTCATCTCTTCACTTCCTAAGCCGGCAATCTCATTTGCGATGAGAGCAAGCCTAGAGTACATTTCAGCGACACCTTCACCATCCTTCATTTTGAACTTGTCAAGTTGACTTTGAAGCACATCCAACTTGGATTCCTTGACGGAGTCGGTACCTTCGTGCATATCAATCAAAGTGTCCCAAATTTCCTTTGCATTCTCAAGACGGCTGATTTTGTTGAATTCTTCGGGGCACAATCCGTTGAAGAGAATATCACAAGCTTGAGCATTGTATTGCAAAATCTTCAACTCATCAGCGGTAGCTTCACGGTTTGGTTCTTTCCCATCAAAGAAGTCACCTTGCAAACCAACACACACAATAGCCCAAACGGCGGGGTTATGTCCAAGAATATGCATTTTCATTTTATGCTTCCAACTAGCAAAATTAGTACCATCAAAGTAAGGACCTCTACGGTGATAATTTCCCTCGCTAGACGCCATACTCTCTTAGGTTGTGAAACCAAGGCTATGACCACCAAAAGCTATGGAGATCAAAGCAAATGGAGACCAAAGCTCTGATACCACTTGTAGGATCAAAAGTATGTCTAGAGGGGGGGTGATTAGACCACTTGACCAAATAAAAACTTAACCTTTTCCCAATTTTACTTCTTGGCAGATTTTAGCTATTGTAGGAAAAGTCAAGCAATCATCACACAATTCAAGCAAGCATGCAAAGAGTATATTGCCAGCGGAAAGTAAAGCATGCAACTTGCAAGAATGTAAAGGGAAGGGTTTGGAGAATTCAAACGCAATTGGAGACACGGATGTTTTTCCCGTGGTTCAGATAGGTGGTGCTATCCTACATCCACGTTGATGGAGACTTCAACCCACGAAGGGTAACGGTTGCGCGAGTCCACACAGGGCTCCACCCACGAAGGGTAACGGTTGCGCGAGTCCACACAGGGCTCCACCCACGAAGGGTCCACGAAGAAGCAACCACCCACAAAGGGTCCACGAAGAAGCAACCTTGTCTATCCCACCATGGCCATCGCCCACACAGGACTTGCCTCACTAGCGGTAGATCTTCACGAAGTAGGCGATCTCCTTGCCCTTACAAACTCCTTGGTTCAACTCCACAATCTTGTCGGAGGCTCCCAAGTGACACCTAGCCAATCTAGGAGACACCACTCTCCAAGAAGTAACAAATGGTGTGTAGGTAATGAACTCCTTGCTCTTGTGCTTCAAATGATAGTCTCCCCAACACTCAACTCTCTCTCATAGGATTTGGATTTGGTGGAAAGAAGATTTGAGTGGAAAGCAACTTAGGAAGGCTAGAGATCAAAGATTCATATGGTAGGAATGGAATTTCTTGGTCTCAACACATGAGTAGGTGGTTCTCTCTCAGAACATATGAGTTGGAATTGTGTATGTGTTCTGATGGCTCTCCCCACGAATGAAGAGGAGGTGGAGGGGTATATATAGCCTCCACACAAAATCCAACCATTACACACAGTTTTCCAATCTCGGTGGGACCGAATCAACAAACTCGGTCGGACCGAAAATGTAAACCTAGTGACCGTTAGAGATTTTCGGTGGGACTGACATGCAACTCGGTAGGACCGATATGGTTAGGGTTTGGGCATAACGTAATCTCGGTGAGACCGATTACACAAACTCGGTGAGACCGAATTTGGTAATTAGCTAACCAGAGAGTTGGTCAGGCAAACTCGGTGGGACCGATTTGCTCTTTCGGTGAGACCGAAAAGTTACAAAAAGGAAACACTGAATTTACATTGCAATCTCGGTGGGACCGATCCGCTCTTTCGGTGAGACCGAAAAGTTACGAAAGGGAAACAGAGAGTTTGCAATCCCATCTCGGTGAGACCGAGATCCCTATCGGTAGAACCGAATTGCTAGGGTTTGGCAGTGGCTTATGACAAGTGAAACTCGGTGGCGCCGGATAGGAAGAATCGGTAGGACCGAGTTTGGCTTAGGGTTTAGGTCATATGTGGATATGGGAAAGTAGTTGAGGGTTTTGGAGCATATCACTAAGCACATGAAGCAAGAGGCTCATTAAGCAACACCTCATCCCTCCTTGATAGTATTGGCTTTTCCTAAAGACTCAATGTGATCTTGGATCACTAAAATATAAAATGAAGAGTCTTGAGCTTTTGAGCTTGAGCCAATCCTTTGTCCTTAGCATTCTGAGGGTTCCACTTTCACATCCATGCCATGCCAATCATTGAGCTTTCCTGAAATAATCATCTTGGAATAGCATTAGCTCAATGAGCTATATGTTGTTATGAATTACCAAAACCACCTAGGGATAGTTGCACTTTCAAGTAGAAGACAATTTTTTACCATTCTTGGACACTCGGGCGAGGCCTCCTCGACCTCCGTCGGCCGCTGCTGCGGCCATGGAGGCCGATAAATCCACGCCATGCGCTCGCTGCCAGCGCTAGCACCAAGTATGGCTGGAGGGGAACTGGCGTGTGACGACGACCGTGGTGGAGTGGTCCTCCTCGTCGTCGGATATCTCGACCATCCTGGTGGCCGATGAGGAGGAGGCACCGAATTCATCGACAGGCGAGGCCGACGGTGGTCGGTGAGTCATTGAGATCCTACCTATCCATCGAGTTTCCTTCGTTAGCTGGCTCCCCTCCCCTTCCTCCCTCATCCTTGCTTGTTGTACGATGTTTTGGTCTGCCCCTACGCCTCTATCTATTGTGCTCTTGTTGGCTGGGCTAAAGATAAGGGTATTTCCAAGGTCGTCAATCAAAACGGAAACTCCAAACGTCCGCGGACACCTTCAGACATGTCCGCAAACAGTGGATAGGGGGCGGTCATCCAACCTAATGAGGTTATTTCCCATCATGTAGGCCCATGATGACATGAGACCCGGCTAGGGTCCAGGAAATCCAAATGATAATCCCCAAGTGGAAGGTATTGTCGTATCACTTTCCTATGATGGAGATGCTAAGTATGGAGTGTCGATCCCACAGGAAGCTAAAAGTAAGATCAATATTCTCTTAGGTCATATCTGCCACTGATACAACCCTAAGTACACTGAGTATTTACTTTATCTTGTAACGAGAAATAAAAGTATAAATTGGGTATAAAAGGATAGTTTTGCAAGACAACGAAGAACGTAAACATAAAAGTAGGTGATGCCCAAATAATAGTACAATATAATACAAATAACAAGTGTGGAGTAGTGGTGGTATGTTGTGTGTAATTGTCCATATGCAATTAGCTAACTTACTAAATCGATTATCGGCATTGCAATTTTATATGTGGGAGAGGTCTCTACTAGCATATCAACCATTACTTGGAATTTTATGCACTTATGGTTTAAACTATTAGTAAGCATCCGTGACTACTTAACTTAAGGTAAACCCACGTTAAGATATTTGGTCCCCCTTCAATCTCATCAATTTCTACACTCAACTTCGCTAATATATAGATTATATCGGATGGCAATGCATCTTCTAGATTAGATATTGGGTGTTCCGTAGGATTTTTTGTTTGATTTCCATGCGATGTTCCCCATCAGGTGGCACGTGGGCCATTCTCTTCCTCCCATGATAGCAACCACCCGGCTGCCCCACCCCGTCGTCGCCATCGCCCAGTTCTAGTGCTCACGCCATCCGTCCACACCCACATACCTCCCCACAGTAGGCCCCCTCCCAACATCGCCGCCATCGCCACCTTGCGCCCCCGCGCCACCACCAAGATCGTCGAACACCGCCAGGCTAGCTACCTGGTCCATGGGAGGCGCGGGGTCTTCGCCTATCTGCTTTTTCGACGACACCCGCAAGCTGTTCGACGGTTTTCCCACAAGGTACAAATGGACTTCGCCGGTGAGTTCTTTTTCCACAATTTCATTTGTGACTCGGATGATTCTTCATCCGACGATGAGGAGATGGTAGCTGCTGTATTGGTCGTCCATGACCACCTAAGTAGGGAACGACCATTGTTCCGGGGCTCGATCCCGGGGCACACTCCTGCGTTGAATCGCAACCGAGAGAGCGGCCATTTGCTTCTCTGGAAGGACTATTTCGAGACACCGAACCCGCTCTTCAAACATTACCTATTCCACCGTCGTTTCCATATTGCTAGGCATGTTTTCAAGTGTATCCTTGAGGGGGTGGTGGCATAAGATAAGTATTTCGAGTGCAAGGAGGATACCTTTGGAAAGATTGGCTTCTCCTTTTATCAAAAAATGGACTACAGCTATTCAGATGCTTGCATACGGAGTCGCCGATGATCTCATTGATGAGTATGTCCGTATGAGCGAGTCCACGTGCCTAGAGTCCATGTAAAAGTTCTACAAAGTTGTGATCACAGTGTTTGGCCCTGAGTATTTAATAGAGCCAAATGTTGCAGATACAACCCGCTTGTTGATGATGAATGCCAACAGGGACTTTCCGGAGATACTTGGTAGCAGAGATTGTATGCACAATGCACTGGGAGTGGAAGAACTGCCCTTCTGCATGGCCGGATCACAGAATGATATCAACGTGCTTCAACGCTATCTGATTTTTGCAAGGCTTGCCGAAGGCAACTGCCCCGAGAGAACAGGAACATCAATGGCCACAACTACAATAAAGGGTACTATCTAGCTGACGATATCTATTCTCAATGGACTACTATGGTGAAGACAATCTCCAACCCTGTAGGAGAGAAGAGGAAGAGTTGCCCAAGAGCAAGACAGTGCTAGGAAGGTTGTCGAGCCCTTCGGTATTTTGCAATCTCGATGGGGCATCGTTCGGCATCCTGTTAGAATTTGGAGCACCAATAAGTCATGGGAGGTGATGACTGTTTTGTGTGATCATGCACAATATGATCGTAGAGGATGAACGCCCAGAACGTATCTACGACCAAGGGTTTTAGTTTTTCACGGTGGCAATGTTGTGCCTGAGCGTGGAGGAGCGGCAAAGTTTGCACAGTTCACCCAATTTCATCATCAAATGTGTGATTAAGAAACTCACATTCAACTGCAAAATGATTTGATTGAGTATATGTGGGCTCACGTTGGCAACCAATGAATGTATCTTTTTTAAAGTATTTGAGACAATTTATTTTGGCTGGTAAACTATGATATATTTATTTAGCTTTTAAACTATGATATATTTGTTTGGTTGTGAAACTATGCAAGATGTTTGTATTTTGTTTGAATCGAGTTTGAAAAAAAGGCAGGCTGGTCGTGGGGGCGGAAATGGGTCTGTGTGTGTTGGGCGCATGGTCGATCCAAACGCAAAAGTGGACGACCGAGTCAAACGAAAAAAAACGGACAAAACGCATGTCCAGTCGGATTGACACGTCGGAGTTGCTGTAAGGACATCACCAACCGGAGCAGTGGCGGAGACAGGGGGACGAGCAAGGGCCTGGCCCCCCTATTGATCGACAATTCCTTCAGCAGCTACAAGTAATTAGCGCTGGATCAAGGGAATACGGGAAGTTGGCCCCCCTTAACTCAAACGATGGTGAAAACTGAGAATAAAATCTGAAAAAAAGGCCCATCAGAAAGCCCATTCATGGCCTCCTCCGTTCCTAGTACGCTTTCGGCTTTATTTTACCCTAAAAAAGGTCAACCACGGCGTGACTAAGGCATGACTTGAGGCGATTAGATCCCGTAAAAAAGCTTGAGGCGATTAGAGCTGGCGGCGGCCGCGGCCTAATCAGGCAACACCAACACCGTGATTGGGAAATCCTGGAGCACACTCTTCCAGTATTCTAGAGGTCCAGCGCCATGGTTTGCACTATGGAGTACTACCCCTCACAACTCTCATCTTGTACGTGTTGAAATTATACATCGAATTTTAGTTATTTTGATGGCGAGGTCAATGGTTCTAATTCATTTTTAATTTCATTTGATTGCTTGATTTCCGAGGTGATCATGAAGAGCAAAGTGCAGAAAAACTTCATAAAGATTAATTTGATTTGATTTTTAAACATGAGGCTAATGCACGAGTTACCAATCCTAGTCCAATGGAATATGACTTGCTTCGAAATTGCATGATGATATACATTCATAGGAAATTACTGTAGAAATTAGGTTATCTTCGAATGAAATCATTAATATTTTTTTATCTTAGTGGCAATTGTAAGGAAAAAAATTAAACTAGTAACAGTACAAATATATTTGTGTTTTAATTGCATTGAGACGACACATTATTATGGTACTTATTTTTTGCGTTGCACTTTTTTTAAACTTGGCTCGGCCCCCCTTATATCCAAATCCTGGCTCCGCCCCTGAACCGGAGTTCTGCGGGTCTCCCTTGGATATGCCCTAAATGCGAGTTTTTCCATGTAACAACTCGTTTACTCTCACTGGGCGCTCTGCCGGCCGCAATACAATATGCTGCCGGTGGCGTATCAAAAACTGACCGACGTAGCCAATTCATGAATGTCTTTTTTTTTGAAGTTAATTCATGAATGTCTTACACCGCATTAGTTTACCAGTAGACCATTCAGAATTACTTCCTTCGTTTCATAATATAAAAATATTTTTGACATTAGTCTAATGTTAAAAACGTTTTTATATTTTGAGACAGAGGAAGTATTTCAGTGTAGTTGGGGGCGTCCATGTTCCCCTGATTCCTTTCAAAGTTGGTCATCAGTGGACAAACGGTGAGCCGTCAGCGGTCAAGAAACAGTTTGACTAATTCACATATAGATGTTTTTTAAGGATGTCACATCTAAGCTCCCATAAATATATAATGCAGCAATAAAAAATAAAAAAAAATTAGGACAAAAAAAAAAGACCACAGACATAATGAACAACAGCTTAGATATGACATAATTATGTCACATCTAGATGTGTCCTAGACAGACCCGTCAAGAAAATGCTTAGATATGACATAATTATGTCACATCTAGATGTGTCCTAGACAGACCCGTCAAGAAAATGCTCCTCCGGACGGACAAGCAGGACTTTGGCGCATCCACATGTATGTATGTGCGTGAGCGATCGCTCAGAGCCAACAAACAGGCTCGACCTTTGCCTGCCTCTGCGCATGTACCGATCGGGAGTTCCATATGGGCCCGGTACTCGGTTCCGTTTTTCATGACCTGTCCAGCCATCAGGAAAAGGACGGCCATAATTACCCGTCCAGATCGTCCACAGTGTTTTTGATTTCGGATATTTGGTTTTCGTCGACGTCGGACGGCGACGTGCGTGGAAATCTTCCCGTATCTCTTCTAGGAGGCATCGAAAATACCAAATACATTCTCCTCTTTTCAGTATGGGACGCTGGACGCCTGGCTCTGACTGGTGGGCCCCGCCCGTCAGTGAGTAGTGAACTCTCGTTTGGCCGCAACACCCAAAGTCGCTAGGGAGCATCTACCATCTGATCTCTATGTGTCGGCCCTCATGGACCAATGAGCATCTCCGTTGTTTCATTCATTCATGTCACCATGTGGGCCGTTCCAAATCGATGGTCACACGAGACTCTTTGTGGCACGGAAACCCTAGGGTGAGCTTGCGTGGATGATCAGGCCATGTCGTTGTCATCGTCGTGGTACTACGTCGGAGCGAGCCCTCGGCCACCAACGTCCAAAACGTCAGCGTTGGTGCTACACCTACACGGCAGAGCCGGAATCCACCCGCCCAATGGGCACAGCCCATCGGAGAACCGGCTCGTTGTCATCCTCGAAACGGGAAAGCGACGACCCGCCCTCTCCGGTCGTCTCCTTCCTCCTCCCGTCCTGGCGCCATCGACCCGTCCATTCATCCCATCCCGGCGCTTTGATTGACACGGCGACCCAACTCCGGCGAGCCGTGTGGGTTCCTCTCATGCCTTTTGCATGCCTTGATTACCTGTACGATCGCAACTGTACGATCGTGGCAAAGTGGGGCGCTGAGTTGCAAAAGAAAAAGTTGCAAAAAAAAATTACCTGTACGATCGTGGCAAAGTGGTTGCCCCACACGCCTTGACTCCCATATCTCTCACGTGCTTTTCGTTGTTCGCCGGCGTGATTTAAAAGAAAATCGCAATAATCTCCTGGCGTTTGGGGGGCGCTGATTATAGTAGATGGGCTGGAGTACTGATTTGATTTTACCACGCTTTTTCCTCCGGCATGCGGGGCGGCTTTGGGTGGGAAAAATCGCCACTGAGAAAGAAAAACATGATTGCTAAGTCTCAGTCGACTGAGATTTAATCAAGTTTCAGTTGATGTTATAATTTTAGGATCTTACGTTGAGATCCGTGTTTTTTTTAGTTTTTCTTTATCATTTTGTAGATGTTATATCACTTGATTTAATTTTTGTTAAGTCTCAGTTAACTGAGATCTAGACACACCCGAGTGTGTCATGCCTGTCGACTGTTGTCCTGTGCATACTGTGAAACTTTGGAGGGTTTCATTGAAGAAAAAAACTTTGGAGAGAACCATGCATGCAGATGTTGACCGGTCTCCCGCGAGGGAATCGTGCGATCGAACTATGGAAGCCGTGCGCTGCCATTGGGTCGGAGCCGGACGAGATCGGTCGATCCACCCATGGAGTTGGCATTTGCATTGCATGTCGACGCCGTGCGGCACGTCGTACGAATATTCTCTACTATTGTCAATATTAAAGAGAAGGAGGCTCTGCTGCAATGCGATAGGCCTAAAGACTGAGAAGATGCTTACGCAAAGGACTGAGCGAACAGTGGTCATTGCCTCATGGCCTTTCCCTTGTTGACCAGCAGCCACGTGAGGTAGCACGTACGTTACGTAGCACCGTTCATTGCGGCTAAATTTCATGTTTTGACTATTTTCTAAAACTTAATTAAAATCAGACCCTAGTTTAACTTTTTCCGGGATCTGACCGTTTTCCTATCGCCAGGATCCATGATGATAGCGTATATCAACCTACCGCCAAGGTCCCTGGCAATAGGGTTGCATGCCCTACCGTAAATTCCTTCTAATTATTGAACACAATGCGTGCTCGTGCCTACAGCTGAGCACCTTGACGGTAGGGTTGTACAGACTATCGCCAGCATGTTTGACGGTATGGAGGTTTCTTATCGTCAAGCTCCCTGGCGGTAGGTTGTTACATCCTACCGTCATGGACCTTGACGGTAGTAAAGGATCAGATCTTGGAAAAATTACAAACTAGGGTCAGATTTCGATTAAGTTTTGGAAAAGGGTAAAACACGATTTTTTGCCTTCATTGCTGCTACTATAGTTAGGGTGATTTGGATTCACGAATATGCGTATCGTGTCCTTCCTCCTTCCATGTATATAGGGCCTAATGCGTTTTTTGAGGATAACTTTGACCAAATATTAGAGCAATAATATATACATGCAACTTACACAAAGCACACCGTTAAATTCGTGTGTGAAACCAGGACGCATGCCCGATGTGTGATCAACACGATGAAACGATAAACCACCTGCTCCTTCAACGTGTTTTCGTCCGACAAGTGTGGACTCGAGTCCTGCCCGCGCTGAGCATGGGGCATGCTGAGCCTCGTCAGGCAGAAACGCTATCGGATTGGTACATGCGCACCGGGCTGGACAGGCTATCCAAGAAGCAAGCAAGGCCGAGACGTGCGATCTGTTTGCTAGTCCTCTGGGAGGTGTCGAAGCACCGGAACGAAGTTGTGTTCAATGGCAGGACTCCATGTCTTGGAGACTTGTTCACGAAAAATGCTAGCGAATATGGGTTATGGAGAGATGTGGGACTGCTCCGCGGTGATGACGACATGCACCAGGGCATTGAGGCAGCCCTAAGGTGGGCACAGGGCGAGTAATCACATAGTGTGCCGGGTAGAGTCAGGTGGAGCTGGCGTGGGTGTCATGTAGCCATGCCATGTAAACATGATACGCACACTAGTGCGTATTCGAGAGAAAAAATTCGTCTGTGAAAGGAGCTTTCAATGATATAATTTTCACATGTCCTATATGGATGGAAGAAAGGAGTAATACTGTTTTGCTCCTTTACGCCAGCTTAATTGGGTCGGCCTTTGATTCACCGTTATTAAATGTGAGTGATGAAACGAAGACAGCTTTGCAGTACCCCTTTTTTATGACCGTACTCGTACCGGCCACCAACTACCCCGGCCGCCTGGTCTGTGGAGCCTTTGCCCGATCGATTTACCGAGCCGCGGCGACGCAAGATGGATTGGATCTGGTGGTTTTTGCCCGTTGGCAGGGGTAGATGGAAAAGTCATGCTAGTACCACACACGAATAAGGAAACCATGGTGTGCGCCGATGCATGCTCGTCAAGGGGCGCGCGCGCGCGCTGGTCCATCGGAACTTGAGGGACTACAGCGACCTCTCCCTCCGATGCTACGAGTCCCTAGCTAGCCTAGCCGTAGCCAGGTCCATGAACTGCCCTTTAGCTAGCTCGCCCTGCTCTAGATATCTAGACCAGCACCTTTATCTTGCTTTATCTCTTCCAATTAAGGACTCCCGCCCCACATGCACGTTCAAGCTACGTGTAGTACGTACATATACTACTACTCCTACATAGTAGCACTAACTAGCTAGCCATAGGTAGCACACTGGATGCCTCCATCGTCCTCTCCGGCCGATGATGATGTGCCACCTTCCTGACCTAACCCACACGCGCACGGCAATTTCCGGAGCTTCTGCCGTGCTTGACACCGTGGTGGTAGAGTGGCAAATCTGATTGAACGCTTGGTGTTTTTCTGGCACGGATCCATGAGATTTCCGGCCCATCGCTCGATGTCGATGTGTCCGCGTCTGGAAATCTTTCTCCTTCCTTTTGCAGATGCCGTAGCTTGAGTTCGCAATATGTCTTTCATCACCGTGATAAGACAATAAAACATTTATTCTTTTAATGTAAATTGGCTTGTTCTATATGTCCAGTCACCCAGATAGCTTCTGCCTTGTATCCTTCTCGTAGTGTTGCTAATATATTTGGCAACTGGTTACATGGGATAGATTACAGGTTTACACCTCTTCTTAGGGTGAAAGCACTTGCCGTTATTTGGTCGCTTTGGCTATGTGTAGAAATGATAAGGTGTTTAACGATAAAAGTACTTCTTTGATGCATATTATCTACAGATGTACTGTGACTGTTCGTTTATGATCCTTTCTACAACGCGTGGAGAATCAAGATCTGTTTACGGAGGTGTGTATACGACTGAAGAATACGGCGAGGCATACTTTTACACAACATGGGTGGCAACAACATCCTAGGATTGGTCCTCCTCCGTTTTACATGTTATACGGACTTTACATGTTTCTTTCTATTTCACCTTCTTAATTTTAGTTTGTGTGAGAGAACTTTGTTTAGCTGTGTCCATTTTAGTTATACAGAGGCTATACAATATTTAATAAACCTATTAATAAAGCGTTTTTTTTTTGGAAAAAGATTCGGTAGCTCGACTGGCCAAAGTGCCGGATGACGTGATGCGATCCCACGTACGCATATTTCCACAGCAAAGCAGGCCCAGCGGGTAGATCTTTGAGGGCTGTCCGATAAGACAGTCTCCTCTCCTAATCGCAGCGCTAAGCAAGGAAAGGAAAGCATAGCTTTTTGCCAACCAATAGCCAGTAGGATATCGACACGAGTTACCAGTACTAATGAGTGTGATGATGATGACCATGAGAACAACGGCAACGATGGGGCCTCGTCGGAGAAAACACAATAGAATTATAGATATACCACATGCCATTATCGGCAGTGGGAGCGCGAGCGTGATGGTCCACTGGGCGTTTCGGGCAAGTCGGGGGGAGTTTGGTTAGTTAAATGGGAGAGGCGAGTTCGGGACCTCGTGGCCGCCTGCCTGCCCACAAGCAGCCTTCGACCGCTACGTACGTTGGATGAACAAAATATCGTATACAAATAAATATTATGATCTTTGAGTGGAGCACACCGGCCGGTCGGCAGCCAGCCATGCATATGCGGCTAGAGCGAGATGCCGGTGATTATTGATGAGTCTGCCTGCCTGCTGCTCTCGTTGTTCCATGGTGCGTGTCAGAGCAAAAGGAGTGGATCCGTAGTCGATTTTTGATCATGGAAAGGCCTTTATTTTACGCTCAGATGTTCCCTCCAAAGTGGGAGAGGCCGCGTCGGCGTCGCCCACGCCTGGAACCTAACCAAAAGGCCACACCAGTTGCAACACAACACAAATTGTCAAGGGTCAAGTCATACCTTTTCCTCACCATTAACGTGACTGAGGCGGGTCAGGCGACCAGGACCACGGCCAAGTGGAACACCATTATCAGTATATTTCTTTTCAGAATATATACATTTATCAGTATATTTATATTGCTATATAGTATTCCCTCCGTTCCAAATTACTCGTCATAGAAATGAATGTATCTAGAACTAAAATACATCTAGATACATCCATACCTGCGACAAGTAATTCGAAATAGAGGGAGTATATCTCATCTCAACTACAGGAAGAGAAATACCACTTGCTATGCAAAAAGTACTACGCCATCTAGATTAATTGGTAAGCTGAACCATTTTTTTTCTTTAAAAAACTAAATGATATGAATCTGACATCAGATTTTTGAAGGTTCCGAGCACATGCTTTGGTTGCCGTCCGATCTCGTAGCATGAATCTTGGAGCATGGCTGATGCCACGTCATATCTGGGAATCGTTCACACTCGCGAGCAATTCGAGCAAACGAACCAACTTCCTTCCCCCTTATCCCCACACTCTCACTCACTCATTCACTCCTACATGAGCGGCGGGTCGCGGAGGCCCGGGGATTGCACAACGGGCACATCGACAGGATTGGGCATGCACGGTTGCCGCGTGCAAGTGCGACGTGGGCGCGGGCGGGGTTGTGGTGAACGAGGGTGAGCGGTTGCAAGAGGTTGAGGGCGATGCTGACGTGCGGGCCCAGGTGGTCAACGGGAGAGAGAGAGACTGCGCGCTGTGGCTAGCTGGCCTGGCTGGGCTTTTATTTTTATTTTCCTTTTCCATTTTCCATTTTCTGCTTTTGTCTCCCATTTTCATTTGAATTTTCTCCTAGAAGCAAACTTGTTTTAAATTCATTACCCAATATTTCTGAGCATGTCAACATTTTATTTGGGCATTTCGGATATATAATTTCTACCACCTTATTTTTCTCTTGAATTTCAATTTGGTTTTAAAGCCAAATATGTTTCAAATCCAATTTGGAAAATTTACAGCAAGTCAAACATATTATTTGGACTAATAAATTTCACTTTCTTGCCAAAAAATGCAAAGCCATTTTTAATAATGTCCCTTTGATTCTTGCATTGATTTCAAACCAATCCTTTTCAATCATTTAGGGAAAATTTATTAGGGCTTGAATATCATTTCAGACATATTAAGGTTAGTCTTATGCTCAAATAAACATGCCTTATTTTTCAATTGATCACCCTATTTTGGGATTCAAAATTATTCCCCAACTTTTTAGAGTACATTCTATTTTTTTCTCATATTTTAAACAAGGGTTTCAATGTGGTCATGGGGTCCCTGACCCTCTAAGTGATCAATCAAGTCAAACATAGTCAAACATCAGGCAGATCCTAGGCAAAATTTAGCTAAAGGCAAACAAGCATAGGTTTTTCTAGAAAAATTTAATTCCCTTTGAAAATTGTAACAAAACGGATTTGGAAAAAATCTGGGATGTGACACCTGGCAAGCCTGGTGCAGCGCGTCATCAACACCGACTTCTTCCTGTCTACGCATGCCCGGTGATGTCACCACCAATGCGTGCTTTCTTCCACGACCTGTTCCCGGGCTTGGTGAACCCAGCATGGTGCCTCTTCCACCCCGTCTTCCTCTTGGCGCACCACTTCACCCATGACTAACACGACGCGTCCTTGTGCTCGCACCCCTTCTCTGTTGTCGCCAAGGTCGCCAGATCGTCACCCTCCTCTCTTGCGAGCTCTCACCACCGGATTCCATTGCCGTCGCACATATTCGCCCCCGCCGTTGCCGTCATTGAGGAGCGCCACCAAGTTAGGGTATGGTTCGATCCTCTTGTGCATACCAATCTAATTCATTGCACAAAAGCTTTCACATATTCTTCCAACAGTATGCACATTCCAATCTGCCGAAGAAATTCCTAGATTCTAGGGCTCATTCGGTTTGGAGGAAATCTAACCGTAGGAATTTAGAGTAGTATAGGAATTTGATAGGATGGCACTTGCCACCCTAAGGAATTGACTTGCCTCGTTCCTACGCGCAAAAGGAGCTTTGAGTGGATGTGTAGTTTCCTCCAAAAGCATAGGAAATGAATAGTATTCCTACGAAATTCCTTTACGCATTTCCTACAAACCGAATGCATATATAGGAAATTGTCCTCTGGAATCCTTGTTCCCATGTTTTTCCTATAAAAATCCTCCAAACCGAATGAGGCCCTAGAGTAGAGTGAAAATTTTAGGTTTAGGGTTCCGCCGTATTCATCTCGGAACAATCGAATGAACTGAAACGGTGCCACCAAGCGGCGTTAGGCATTGCACATAATACTTCTCGGTCTGACCGACTCGTATTCACTCGGTGTGACTGAAAAAACATTTCTGAAACTCCATGTGCACTTCGGAGAGACCGAATCACACAATCGGTGCCATCGAAACTGTGTGACCAAGTTGTTGTTGCTGCCCCAGAACTTCTGAAATGATTGCTACTTGCGATAGTCATTGAGATTTCCTCGGAACTTCCAAAACGACCATTTGACTTTATCGTATGCCTACATGTAATTTTTATTGCGGTTGTCATAGGTTTTTAAGGTTTTTTTAGCCCCCTTTATGTGATTAGAACTACAGGACAAAAAGAGTTACATGATTTGATTGATGCAGTGATTAGTGGTCTTCCTCCTTTTGGGGGGATAAAGAATAGTGTTCACAGCACTCGGACTTGCCTCAAATGAACGCAAAAACAATACTCAGAGCATCTTTAGCAGATCCCTCGAACGCGCGGCCCACAAAAAGCATTAAGGGTTCCCACAGAATGTTTTTATGGTCCGGCGAGCGATGTTTTGCGGGATGCGTTTGCGAAATCTGTTTGACCAGAATGCTTGCCACATCGTAATTTTTTCATAAAACATCAAACAAATTGCACATTTCATAATAATATCCACCAAATGGAAACTAAAATAAATTGGACATACAAATATATAAATAGTCAAGCAACTCACAATACAACAGTAATCATCATTACAACAAATGTTCGAATTCAAATGGGGATCTATCTCCCCCCATAGAGGTGCCACCAATGCTCAATAAGATCATGCTGAAGTTGGTTGTGCGAATCACTCTCGATCTTCCGGTAGGTCTCAAGATATGCATTGATCTCATTTGCATCATTGGCCGGCTTTGCACGGCTACCAACATTTTCATAGTTGTGCTCCAAGTCCAAATCCCTTTCATCCTTGACGATCATATTGTGTAAAATTATACAAGAAGTCATGATGTTGCAACAGGATTTTTTATCCCGGAAGCGAGCAGGACCTCGAACAATGGCAAACCGAGATTGCAACACACAAATGCCCTCACAATATTCTTTCGGCAAGCTTCTTGTGCTTCGGCGAAAATATTGTGCTTCTTGATTTTTGGGTTCACTAATGGTCTTCACAAATGTAGACCATGATGGATAAATACCGTCGGCATGATAGTACCCCATGGTATAGTCATGGCCGTTAACGATATAGTTGCAAGCCGGAGCTTTGCCACTAGCTAGCTGAGCAAATAAATGAGATCATTGCAAAACGTTGATATCATCCAAAGACCCCCGGCGAACCAAAGAAGTAATGCCAAATCCACAAATCATGTGACGCCACGGCTTCAAGCACGATGATGGGCTTATGTTTGTGGCCGGTGTATTGCCCTGACCAAGCCACCGAATAGTTCTTCCACCTCCAATGCACTGCAATCTATTCTACCTAGCATGCCTGGCCATCCCCTTGATTCGTACATTACCATGAGCTTCTTTACGTCATCTTCATTTGGAGCACGAAGATACTCCGGGCCACAAACTTGGATTATTGTCTTCACAGAGACACGGACACTTTTGATGGTGGTACCCTCGCCAATGTGAAGATATTCATCCGCATAGTCGGCTGGAACACCATATGCAATCACCATCATCACCGCCGATTTTTTTTGAATATGTACTAAAACCAATCAACCCGTCGGCATTCCTACGCCGGGTGAAGAAATGACAATTTCGCTCACAAGCCACGACGATGCGGACAAAAAGTGACTTATGCATTAGATATCACCTATGAAAGAGGTGAGCCGGATATGTTGGTACCTCCGTGAAGTAGTCTTTCACGAGCATTTTTTTCCCGAGAGCTCGGTTGCGGGCAAAGCATAGCCAGCCGACCGTCGATCCGCGCCGCTTTTTTGGCGGCCCCGCCTCATATTTGCCGATGACATGCAACAACACAAGGTTTTCATCGTCGTCGTCGAGAATCAAATCTTCTATGTCTGAATCGTCAGACGAAGACGACGAGGACGAACTCCAATCCATCTACAATGTGCACACAAGCCGGAATGAGCTTTGCCCGGACCTAATCCATGCAAAAATGAGCACTAGCCGGAATGAGCTTCACCCGAACATACCTCGCTGGAAATAAGCCGCATCTCGCTGCTCTTTCTCCTCCCGTCAGCCAACACGGAGCTGCCCTTTTGTCCTCCTGCCGACCGAAGCAGCGCCGAGCTCCTGCGTGGATCCATGGCGACGGCGGCGCCGGCGAGCCGCGGGTGCAAAAGGTCACCCCCGCTGCCTAGAGTTGGTGGCGTGGATGAGGCACGGGGCGGAGGAGCTTTCGGGCGGCCCAGGGAAGTCGGAGGCGACACCTAGCGGCGGGGATTGTCGGTGGAAGCGGGAAACGGAAGTGGGCAGAAATGCTTCGCGTCAGTGGAAAGGGGAACCTGCAAAATCGGGAGGATTCCCGCACTTGTGGAGAAAATGGGCTCGTCGATGCGGAATCCCACAAAAAATTTCCAGGACAGCCCGATTTGGCCGATCTACTTGGACCGGCGATACGGGATGGATCCCACAAACCGACGGTTATTTTATCGGATGAGCCGCTTTGCGAGATGTGCTAGAGATGCTCTCACACACTCTCTTCGCGGAAGGAACGCAGATCCAACGGGAAAGGATATATACATACCCCAATCTTGGAAATCTTGCCAAGTGCTTGCATGGAATTTTCTTAATTATTGTGGGTAGTTGGGACAGAGCAAGCCTGAAACAGTGGAAGTTTGAGTGTGGCCACAAACTACACATTTGGGAGATGCTCAACGAATGCCATAACAGTTTGCTGAGGAAAATCTTGCTGGATGTCAGCTTGGACGTTAATGTATTCCTGATCTGGAAGTAGGCATCACAACCCACGTCCCATTCCTAGTACCCAAACTGCAGCAGGACCAATATAGATGCCCACAAAATTAGCTACCTGTCCATCTAATGTAGACCTAACTTGGTACCGCCACAGTGATGGTGATGAAGGAAGGGCAACATGATCTGGTAGCCGGCTGGTGTGGCCATCCATAATGAACACACTACTCCATTCCATTCGGTTCAAGTGCCAGAACTCTATGATCTTTCGTTGGAGCTACAACTTTGAGGGCTTTTTCTAGCGTCCCACCTTACATTTTTCACGTGAAGTTATAGGCGGGCGGCCACTGTTATCTTTCCGGCAAGAGGATATGATGCTGGTGGGTAGTGGTCATGGACATCGCCTTATCCTTCTCACCGTCTTTTTTTCTGAATTATTGATGCCGTATAGCTTCATTGCAGTCCGTCGCCGTGACTAGTCGATCGCCGTCCATCCAAGTCTACGCATCGCATGATGGAGAGTTGCAAGAGAACTGCAGCCGTGCTGGACGAAGGTGGCGACAAGACTGACTGACCGGAATACAGCACATGTATGTCTATAGCTAGCACGGATTTGCTCCATTCGGAAGTGTGGGAATTGTACCAGCACAGCACAGGCATGTGTTATTACAACGTTGCATGTGAGCAACAACAAGAGGGGAGATCTCAAAAAAAAAAAAAAGAAACAAGCGGGGAGATGGATGGTACTGGGTGCGTACTGGCCTGCAACGGCAGCCGTGACACCATCAAGATTTGACCAGTGAAAAAAGATGCGGATTTACTGGCCTGCTCTTTTTCCCCTCAACCAGGGCTGGTCGATCTCTGAATCCTCAACTGCTACACCATGTCTTGAAACTGAAACCAAAGAGGCTCTCGGTGCATGTGTCCCTCTTGGTCGCCTGGGCATGCCAATGCCATGCAGCGTCAGGGCGCGTGATCCCTGCCCGCGGCTTTCTCTTGCAAGCCGATAAGGCTAGTCATAGTGGGAGTAACTTACGTAGTAACATAGCGCATTTTAATTTTTTTTACTTATATGGTATGTATTTAATGAGGAGAGAGGTGTTTAGAGTAACATAATATGTTACTGTAATATAGCGCTTCCTGAGAAAGAATGAGTCTACAAGCTAATAAATGAAGCCATCTATGACACTATTACTATGTTATTTTGCATTATGAAGATAGTAATTTAGACTAGTGTCATATGCATGACACTACTAATATAAGTTACTCCTCACCACTGGCGGAGTTTCGATTGATTCCTTGGGCGGGCCACCCTTGAGAAGAAAGCATAGAAAATAGATGGGCCAGGCCACTTGGCAAGCTAGGTGGGCAGTGTTTCAGCTAGGCAGGGCGGGCCAGAGCACGGGTTGGCCCGAACGTAACTCCGCCACTGCTCCTCACTATAACCAGCCTAAGCCAGCCCCAGCCGGGTTTGCATTCCCCATTCGTCGGACATGCACGCCACGCATGCAGTGGCGGAGCTATGGAAAGGCAAAACTATGCTAGGGCCCGCCCAACCTATAGTTAAATCAGTAGCTAACAGGGCAAAGTTAGCTTAAGAAAATAAAATTTACGGGCTTTCCTCTAGCTTAGCCAAATATTGCACGCCCAACATATTGTCTGTAGCTCCGCCACTGCACGCATGGCGGTGCATGCATGTGCATACCGAATTACCGATGAGAAGTGAAGATTTTGCGCGGGATTTCCGGAGACGGAATCATCAATACGAGTAGGGATGAAAACGGAGCGGAAACGGACAGAACTGAGTGCTATCATATTTGTTTTCACATTTCTTTGCAGAAGCGGAAACGAATACAGAAACTCCGGAAATGAATACGGAAACAGATACTATCGGAAACGGACACGGAACGAATACAAAGCGGATACGGAAACAGAAATAGGCATTGATCGGAACTTAAAAACTCCTTGAATCATAGAGAAATACACACAAAAACAAACAAATTTAATGAGTCGTTAACATGGCTACAAAATAATATCATTATGTTAGCAACTTAGCATAGTATTGTAGTAGTACTGAACAATTGCATATAGGGTCAAGCTGAGTACATGTGTGATAGTAGGAGTTGGGCCTTAGATCCATTCTACTAATTGTGTCATTGTGTTCTCTTTGGTGGTTGGGCTACAAAACAGCTATAATTCTATAGTAAAAACAGAAATTCCATATTCACGGAAACGGAAAGTTTCATTTCCATACATGTTCCACCGGAAAACACCGTTCCGTTTTTGTTTCCGTTTCCGCATAGAAAATTCCGTTTCCACTTTCGTTTTGCAAATTTCCGTTTCTGTTTTCATATTTCCTCTCCGTTTTCATTTTTCCTCCGGAAAAACGGAAAGTTTCCACTCCAGCCGTGGGCCGTAAAAGCCGGGGCGCCTCCCTCGCAGTTACTCCAGGGATGGAGAAGTTGCGTTGCGTTCTGGGCAGTTCAACCCAGCCGAGCTCGAGCAAGAAATGAATGAAGGAACGGAACCCTTTCTTCTTAAACTACCTATGTCCTATGATATTCGGAAACCCGTGCTACTACGGCTGTCTAGCCCCTACATCACATGGCTGAGAGAGAGCGGCCTCGGTTCGAAATTGAAGATGGTGATGCCGGACAAGTACGTACTTAGCGGCAATCAACCAAGCCTGCCCCTGTGTAGTGGTACTACCAAGATTAGCACATGGGCTGACCGGCTACATAGATAGTACTAACCCGTCTTAAACCGTTAGGCAGGCATCATGGACAAGTACTAGTAGTAGTAATGCAGATGGGAGAATTTGGGTAGATGCACCCTCCACCATGAATGCAAGTGTTTTGCTTTGTACGCACGCACGCGCGCACGCAGGTAGGCTGGATCAACGCCTACACTGATCCATTAACTTCTGTTGCAACGGACGTACGCACGGCCTTTCGTCATCAGAGAAAACTTACTCCTATATGTGTGTTGCCGCGCATGGCATGCGGCACGGCACCGTACGGACGGGCCACATGTACATTGATGCACTGCCTGTTTGCAACACGGCATGTGCATTGATGTGCATTGATGCACTGCCATGTGCCAGCACACAAAAACACTCTAGCAAGACCTTTGGATCCTGCTGTAAATGCTAGTGCACGTACGTGCAAGGGACTTGAATGAATGGATAGATCATATACGGACGCATGCCGAGCCGTAGCCTTGCGATCAATCGATGGAGTGAGTGGGATCGAGTTACTGCCGTGTTGCAAACAGGCAGTGGATCAATGTACATGTGGCCCATCCGTCCGTGCCGTGCCCCATGCCATGAGTGGGATCAACTGGGGCGTTCTTTACTTGCTCATAAACAACAGCCTCTCGATCGATCGATCGACCCCATGATCGTGCATTGCATTGTTAAACATGGAATGTATCGATGGATCGTCTTTGTTATTCAGGGTTTGTTCAGGTGGTTGGTTAGGGAATGAGCTCACGGCTGACGCATTTGGGCATTGCCGCGAGCCTAAACTAGGCATGGTGGTGGTACCTCGTCTCGTCACCAGCAGCCCTAATGCTATAATAAAACAGCCTTGATTTTGTCTCACTGATTATCTCATTCTCAGGACAGGGCCACACATAAACAACCGATGCTTCGTTTTGTTGCACTCGTTGATCAGGGTGTCAACGCACCATCTGATCTCATCCTTATCGACCCCGGCTTATCATAACTCAACTAGCACATAAACATATAGCTTGGGTCGTTCGAAGAATCACATTTTTTTACACAACATGCAGACATGCATGCACCTGATTGATCCAGAACCCAGAGTTATGATTGACCTACCTGCAGCGTACGTACTATACTTGCTGCCACCATCGCTGATGTTACATTACCATGGCCGGCCGAGCCGTCCCGTCCCGGAGTGGAACAACAGCGCGCGGAGAGACCGGCGCGGCCGTCATTGTCGCCTCCGCGACTCGCCCGTCGTTGTAGTAGGAATGTTCCGAGATGCTGAAATAGTTGCTAACAGTAAGTTTGAGCAATGTTGGCGTCGGTTTCTACTGTGACTCCATCTCACTCAGAGACCAGCCGATCCAGCTGCGCTCTGCTTGTGAGACGTGACGTTTCCCGATCGGATTCGGATGGGCTACTGTTTGGTACTGTAGGCAAAAGCAGCAACGTCAAGTGAGGGCACCACCAACGACGACCCGCAAACCTTCCTCATGTGTTTGGACTGCGCTGTCCAGACCACGCAAGCTATCTAACATGGTCATGTATTGGTCTGTGGCGCGGTCCTGATGCAGCGGGCTTTACCCGAGTCCGGACCGCTCTCAAACCCTCTTCTGATTGACCGCCCTTAGAGCATGTCTAGTAGAACACTCAAACCCTCAAACCCTCACTAGTATTTTAAGAGTCCAAAAATGGTCTTTTTGTGCATTTTTACGGGTTGAAAAAAGGGGCAAAGATTAGAACCCTCAAACCCAACCCTTATAACGGAATATTCCTCATGAACGACGTTGTCGTTGCGGGCATACCGTCGAGCACCTCGTGCATGACGGGCGGAGGGCGGCGCGGGGGCGGAGGGCGGGGCGGAGGGCAGTGGCCGGGGGTGGGGCGGAGGCGGAGGGCGCGGGGGCGGGAGGCGGAGGGCGCGGGAGCGGGCACGGGCCGGAGGGCGGTGGCGGCAGGTCGAGGCGGAGGGCGCGGAGGCGGAGGGGCGCGGAAGGAGGAGAAGCCAGGGGGCGGGAGGCGGAGGCGGCGCGCGGGCGCGCGGGAGTAGAAGCCGGCGGGGCGGCGGGACGGATGGCGACGGCCGGGGGCGGGGCGAGCGCGGCCGCGGCCGGGAGGAGGTGGAGGAGAGGCCGGCGGCTGGGGGCGGGGAGGGCGCAGGCGCGTGGGAGGTCGACGGGGCGGCCGGCGGCGGGGGGGGCGACTAGCAGCGGCGGACGCAGGCGTGGGCGCGGGAGTTGGGAGGATTTTTCCCTCCCGCGCGAGGATAACCGTCAAATGAGGGTTGGGATAGGTTTTGCTTCTTAACCCTTACTTTTCAGGGTTGGGAGAAGGTTTGACGGGTTGGATCCTTAAAAAAATTTGAGGGTTTGAGGGTTATGGGTTCTAGTCTACGCGATTTTTTGCTCGCAAACTGTAAAAAAGCAGTTATTTATAAGGGTTTGGGGGTTTGAGGACTCTGCTAGAGATGCTCTTACCCACCCAAAAGCCCTCTTATTAGTATGTCCGCGGGCGTCGCTGGCAACGAGAAAGAATAATGCATGGTAGGTCGCCACCGCTCGTGTCATAGGAAGGCCATTGCTCCTTTCCTCCCGTCAACGCCAAGCTCCCCGCGTTTGTCTACAGTATACGGGAGAAATCGCGTTCGGAGCGCTCCGCAGATCGATACAGATCGTCGTTGGATGTCTTCCGCGATCCAAACAACAGTCTAAACAGTTGCGGAAGGTTTACGGGTTGTCCTTGAAGATGTCCTAAGTCAGGTACCACACCGGTACTCGTTTCCATTTTTCATGACCTGTCCAGCCATCAAGAAGGATGGCCATAATTTCCAGTCTAGATCGCCTACAGTGTTTCCGATTTCAGATATTTGGTTCCGTCGACGTCCGACGGCGATGCGTGTGGAAATCTTCTCTTATCTCTTCTAGGAGGTATGGTAATACGTAAGTAGGCGTACATATTTTCCTCTTTTATTAGTGCCTCGGTGTCGGGCGCTCGACGCCTCGCTCTGATCGGTGGATCCCGCGTGTCAACGGCTAAGGTTAGCGACTGTTTGGCCGTCGCGCACACAAATAAGTAAGATTAGCTGGGGAGCATCTGCCATCGCCTAATAGAGCATCTCCGTTGTTTCGTTCATTCACGTGGGGTGTTCCAAATGGATGGTCACACGAGACTCTTTGTGGTACTCCCGCAGTTCATGCTTGGTCTACCACGGAAATCCTAGGGTGAGCTTGCGTGCGTGGATGATCAGGCCATGTCGCCTTCGTCGTACTACGTTGGTGCTACACGGCACAGCCCGTTGGAGTACCGTCTCGTTGTCATCGTCCAAAACGGAAAGCGACGGCCCGCCGTCTCCGGTCGTCTCATTCCGCCGTCTTGGCGCCATCCATCCATCCCATCCCATCCCGGCACGGCGACTCTCAACTCCGGCGAGCCGTGTGGGGTTCCTCTGATGCCCTTTTCGGACCATAATTGCCAGTACGGTCGTGGCAAAGTGCTCGGCGCACACGCCTTGACGACGGCCCCAGATCTCTCACGTGCTTTCGGTTGTTCGCGGCCGTGATCTAACAATAATCGATCTCCTAACGTTTTAGAGCTGCTGATTGACGCATGAATTTTCCTCTGGCATGCAGGGGTTTTGGGCGGGAAAAGTCGCTAAACGGAAAGAAAAATGAGTGCCCTGTGTGCATAGTGAGAGACTCTGGAGGGAACCATGAATTGCCACGAATTGCATGCAGATCACTGGCTGGTAGCTAGTTAGTCACAAAACGAGATCGATCCATCGTGAGGCCGTACGTGCAGCGCGTAGTACGAATATTTTCTCCCGTGGCCAAGATTAAAAGACTCTCTGCTGCAATGCCATAGGCTAAAGACTAGACAAGATGCTTATGTGAAGGACCGTGCAAACAGTGGTCGCTGCCTTTCCTTTGTTGACCAACAGCGACGTGATCGAGCTACCACGCCCGTTGCGTACCTAGGTTAACTGCTACTACAATTAGAGTGATTTGAAGTCGCAAATTAATATGCATGCGTATCGATCGTGTCCTTCCCCATTCCTTGGCACGTTAACTGCTATTAGAGTGATTTACCTGTTTCCCTTGCTTCACGCCAGCTTCATTCGATCGATAGGTCGATTCACCATTAGTGATGAAAACGATTTATTTTTGTGGACGCACGCACGCGAATTCGTACCGGCCGCCTGGTGTCGGCAGCTTTGCCCGGCCGATTTATTACGGACGCAGCTTTCAGTGACCCAAAGGCAGATGCCTCTGAAACAGTCCATTTATTACTGAGCCACGGCGACGCAAGAGGGTGGTTGTTGCCCGTTGGCAAGGGTAGATGGAAAAGCCATGCTAGTACAGTAGGAGTACCACACACGAAAAAGGAAACCATAGTCTTGCATCGGTGCATGCTCCGATGCTCGTCCATCGGAACTTGGGAGATCCAACTACGAGTCCCTAGCTAGCTAGCGGCTAGCGAGGTCCATGAACTGCTCGACATTATAGCTGCATAGCTTGCTCGCCTTGCTCTAGATATCTAGACCACCACCTTTATCAACTTTTATCTCTCCGAGTTAAGGAATCCCGCCCCACATGCACGTACTCCTACATGCACCACAGGACGTGTAGTAGTACGTACTACGCATAGCACGTACCGCTAGCTATAGGGAGAGTACCTGCTCGATCAGCCTCTCCCTCCGGCGGATGAATATGATGCACCCCTCCCTCCTGACCTAACCCGCACCACACATCACGGCGATTTCGGTGCTTGACACCGCGGAGCTAGCTAGCTAGAGTGGCAGATCTGATTAGAACGGGTCCATGGGATTTCCGGCCGATGGGTCGATGTCGATGTGCCCGCGTCTGGAAATCTATCTCCTTCCTTTTGCAGATGCTGTAGGCCTGTAGCTACACCGGCCCGGCCAAAGTGCCGGGTGAAGTGATGCAATCCGACGTATGTTTCCACAGCAAAACACTCACTGTTAGGCTCCTTTGATTATATCTTTGAGGGCTGTCTAATCAAGCCTCTCCTGGTAATCGCAGCGCCTAGAAAGGAAAGCATTGCTTTACATACCAATAGGATATCGACACGAGTCTCTTCAGTCAAGGAAAGCGTTGCTTTGATTACATAGATATTCCACATGCTAATATTGGCCGTGCAAAGCAAAGCAGAGGGGGCCATGGGAGCGCGTGATGCATGGTTCACTCGGCGTATCGGGCAACTTGGGGGAGTTTGTTAAATCGGAGAGCCCAATTCCGAACCTCGTGGCCGCTTGCGTGCCCACAAGCAGCGTTCGACCGCTACGTACGTTGGATGAACAAAAATATATCTTAAATCTCTCGCTCAGTGGAGCACTGGCTGGCTTTTGGTCAGCAGCTATGCATATGCGGCTAGACCTAGATGCTAATTATTGATGAGTCTGTCTGCCTGTCTACCTGCCGGTTGTTGATGTGTGTCAGAACAAAGGGAGTGGATCCGTCGGCACTACAACAATCGAATATTTATTTATTTTGGAAGACATCGATCGATTATTGATGATGGCTACGGACACGGAAATACCTCTTTTTTTACAATCATGTGTGGCTAAAATTCGGGTTTTGACCCTTTTCGTCTAGTTTATCAGGATCTGACCCCGGTTACAAAAAAAAATCGGGATTTGATCCTTTTGGCTACCGCCACTAACCCTGGCAGTAGCTTTTGACAGCCTACCGCCGGACCCCCGGCGGTAGGTGCCATAGACGGCCTTTTGGCTGTTAACGGCCGATGACGTGGCACAGTACGCTGGCCCCACGGTAGGCGTCAACTGTCGTGATTTTATCACGGCAGATGTCCTACTGTGAGGATTTAGTCGTGAGACCATCGCAACTAGATGATTAGCTTGTCGGGGTTGATCGAAATCGGAAGACACGGGTTACCCAGGTTCGGTCTCCCACGATCGAGGTAATAGCCTACTTTCAGCTTGTTTGCTTATCGTTGGATGATCAATTACAAGAGAGCGGATTCGCTTGACCTAGCTATTGATCGATTGTAACTTAGTCCTATCTACCTCTGGGACTCGCCTTTATATACAAGTCGAGACCCAGGGCTCACAAGAGTTTGGGTCGTACTACGATCCGTGACTCGATATGTTTCTAACTTGTCTATTAGGCAAGGAAACTCTTGGCGACTTGACCTTCAGGGCCATTAGCCGCCGTCTTTGGATGTTGGGCCCTAAGCCGGCCCACTCTGTGAGCCGCCCAACTGGTCTTGCTCCTGGGCGCCTCGGCCCGTCTTGAGTGTTGCTCCCCAGCCGCCACCTGGATGACCCGGCCCAAATATGACGGGTTATATCCCCAACAGAAGACCTTGTCTAAGTTGTTGCGGAAAATCATGAAAATTAAAAAGGTATTGATGAAATCTCCACAATATATATGGATTCAAGCAGTGGCGGAGCTAGAACTTTTCTTGAGCCTGGGCAAATTAAGCTGAAGTGTATAATCTACAAACAAAATTCGGGTATTCGTGTACGCAACACATAATATAGCACCAAACTTTTGTAGCGGAAATTCACATTAATAATCAAGTGAAAACATAAACATAATAGTCACACAAAAATGTAATTTTGAAGTGAACTAATATATATAATATATTTATATCCATGTCATAGACCAGATAAATTTGAGACTTGACAACAGAAGATATATAACCAACTTTGCATAGAGGCAAACTGGCCATATTGCCAGCAAAAGTAAAGCTATCCATACCAGATGTCGCCGCATGTCATTGTGCAGTTTTCTTCCACCACATTCAAAAGCATCTTTCACTTGTTTATTTTTGCCAAAAGAAAGATACATAACCTGCCTTGCTTAGAGGCAAACTCGCCATGGCCAAATTCATAGAAGGCACTACAAGATAAAGAATGATTACTAAAAGAAATTTGGTTGTGAGATGTGAATATATTACAATGGAATGCTTGCGATAATAGTGATGGTCAGATGGAATATACTGACAATGTGCTAAAGAAAATCACGAGGCAAATGCCCTTTCTGAGACTTCATTGCAGTAAATGTTCGAATATTAATTATATTTATCATCAACTAACTTGAATAACTCCCTCTCGGTGTAACATTTGAACCATTCTCTCGCTACACAGTTTATTCAGTTTGAAGGTAAGAAATACTGCATGAATTCCACGGTCTGCAAGCTGCCCTCTTCTTATATACCTAGATTTTGTAGTTTCAGCAGCTAAAAATAAATAAGTTCTCTAGTCATGAATTGATGATCATCCCCAATGATTTTTTTCCTAAATTTAAGCCCTAACCCCTAAGCCCGACCTTGAACTCTCACACCATTAGTTGCTTGTTACACACCATAGCCTGCATATGTATATTAGACATGTGTGTATGTATTTCGATCCATACCTCGCATCAATCCCTACTTCCCTAACCCATACTAATTATTTAGACTTCAGAGATGAGGGATCCCTAGCCCTAATTTCGATAGAGATTTCTTACCGACGGAAGCCGAAGCCGGATGAGAGGAAGGAGAGCCGGACGAGAAGACTGCTTGGGAGCCTAGCATCGCTCGCCGCCGGCCCTGCGTCTTGCCGTCTAGGGCTCAGCCTCAGGGCCAGCCGCCAGGGCCCCTCTGTCGCCCAGTCCCTGCGCTCGCGTGTGAGAAACGAAGGGACAGCCTGACAGGAGAGTTGGAGCGATCGAACCGTCCATCGTAGGTATTCCCGGCGTTGTTTCTTTTTTTTCTGCCTGGACTGCAGACTGCAGTACTGCTCGTTTGTTGGGCTGTGAACCGGTGAGAAAAGAAGGCCCAATGGTTTTTGCCCAGGTAAAGCAAGTTATCGATCAATTTAAGCCCTCTGTATAATCTGTCGATCGTTGCTGTTACGAGCCAACGAGCCCGGGCAAGTGCCCAGGGTGGCTGGGCGGTGGCTCCGCCACTGGATTCAGGAGATTCACATGATAGAAATACTACATTTTGTCAACATTTATTTCTCCTCAAGAATTGAAAAATATGTTGGATTGGATCCAGAACGTAAGTTCATGCATGGTTGTGTGCCTTAAGCACTTCGGTTGATCCAAAGGAAGGCAACAATTGAGGAGTTGCTCGCTCTCAAGAAGAGTTGGGTATTTGTTCATGAGAGGAAAGAAAACTATGAGGGGGTCAGATGGAAAGAGAGGCTTCTAGGACATGGGTTCATGCATGACTTGTCATCGATTTTGATGAAACTGTTCTCTTGCTGTAACTGGAATAATGTTCCGATATTTGATATCTCTCGCAGTTAATAATGAATTTGTATATCACACTGACGGATGTTTGTGACTCCATAGTAGTATGAGCACTTGAGTCGGATATATCTATGATAATTTTCCAAGGGAATGAAGATGCTGAATTAGAAAGCTAATCGCAACATGTATTGCATAAAAGCTTTTAAAGTCATTATATGGCTTAAAGCAGTTGGCATGGATGTGGTACAACTGAGTGAGTGAGGTTTTTTAGACAGATTACTCAAACAATGTTACCAATGTGTTGCTTCGATAGTATTTTCACCAAGTTGTTTATCCGATAAATATGCTTGTGTAATTAGTATGAGATGACTTTGTGTGATTTGCAACATTCAGGGGGAGTAATATTTTGTCCGAGATCTTCGGATCTTTGGTATTGCACTCATTTTCTTATGAGTTTTTCCTGAATGGATTTTCATATAAGGCTTTTAATGAGGCAATAGTAATATAAGCATTAAGATATGGCATTTTCTCCTTATTTTTCCACTAGGCCTTCGGAAGGAGTTTTCCATGGCATATTGACTTTTGCCGTGGGGTTGTTGGAGAAAAAAATGTTTCAAGATGATGATGATCCTATATAATCAAAGTGAAGATTAGGGGGGGGGGGGTTTAGGAATTAATTATATTTAGTTTGATAATCTGCAGGCGGTTAGTATGCACTAGTAGAAAACAGGGCTTTGGTCCAGGCCGGGTCAGCCCATTAGTCCCGGTTCAGTCCAGAACCGGGACCAATGTGGGCATTGGTCCCGGTTCGTGAGCCCAGGGGGCCGGCCGGGCCACGTGGGCCATTGGTCCCGGTTCATCTGGACCTTTTGGTCCTGGTTGGTGGGATGAACCGGGACCAATGGGCCTCGCTCCTGGCCCATCACCATTGGTCCCGGTTCGTGGCTTGAACCGGGACCAAAGGCTCCCCTTTAGTCCCGGCTCATGTCACCAACCGGGACCAATGAGGTGCCTATATATACCCCTCGCTCGCGAGCAGAGCACCCCAGTGCTCTGTTTTTCTCTGGCCGAGGGGGAGAGGGCTTGGTGGTGCTCTAGCTCACCTCCTATGCACACAAGGTGTTCGATGGAATGCCCGAGCCACACTACTTAAGCTTTCTCCTCTCCAAGCTCGACCTCCAAGCTCCATTTTCCGTAATATTTGTCTAGGTTTAGCGGTCCGTCACGCCCCGTCCCCGTCTTCACCGCCGTCGATCACCCGCGCCGAGCTCATCGTCGGCACCACCGTGGTGAGCCTCTTGTTCTTATCTTCTTTCTGAAAGGAAAAATATTCTTACTTGTATGTTTACATAGATTCTTGTATTATTTTCTTACTTTTATTATTGCATCTTATATAGTGCGATGGTTTTGGTATCCGCCCCCGTCGGCCCTCGTCCTGTCTATGATTCGGATGTGGTATATATATTATCTTTATAACTATTGGTTCATTTATTGTTCATGAAAATTATGCCGACCAACGTGACATAGATTTTATTTATGTAGGATGTATGTGAATCGGAAATGCCAACCGACCCTATTGTCGAGAAGTTAAATTTAGTTGAAGAAGAAAACAATTTGTTGAAGGAAAAAATAAAAAAAATTGAGGAGGAGAAGATGATATTGGAGTTGCATGTTGCGGATGTCGTCGATGATCACAAGATCAAGATGGATGCAATGCGCTTGAAGATTAGAAAGATTAGAAAATATGCCATTCATACCGAGGCTTGGTATCATTATGCCGTTGGATCAATTGTTACCTTGGTTGCGATTATGATCGCATTTGTTTTCGCATTGAAATGTTTTACATAGTTTCAATGTATGGTTTAATTAATTAGATGCTCTCGAGAGCTATATGTGTTGGAAATATGCCCTAGAGGCAATAATAAAAGGATTATTATTATATTTCCTTGTTCATGATAATTGTCTTTTATTCATGCTATAATTGTGTTATCCGGAAATCGTAATACATGTGTGAATACATAGACACCAACATGTCCCTAGTAAGCCTCTAGTTGACTTGCTCGTTGATCAACAGATAGTCATGGTTTCCTGACTATGGACATTGGATGTCATTGATAACGAGATCACATCATTAGGAGAATGATGTGATGGACAAGACCCAATCCTAAACATAGCACAAGATCGTATAGTTCGTTTGCTAGAGTTTTTCCAATGTCAAGTATCTTTTCCTTAGACCATGAGATCGTGTAACTCCCGGATACCGTAGGAGTGCTTTGCGTGTACCAAACGTCACAACGTAACTGGGTGACTATAAAGGTATACTACGGGTATCTCCGAAAGTGTCTGTTGGGTTGACACGGATCAAGACTGGGATTTGTCACTCCGTATGACGGAGAGGTATCTCTGGGCCCACTCGGTAATGCATCATCATAATGAGCTCAAAGTGACCAAGTGTCTGGTCACGGGATCATGCATTACGGTACGAGTAAAGTGACTTGCCGGTAACAAGATTGAACGAGGTATTGGGATACCGACGATCGAATCTCGGGCAAGTAATGTACCGATTGACAAAGGGAATTGTATACGGGGTTGCTTGAATCCTCGACATTGTGGTTCATCCGATGAGATCATCGAGGAGCATGTGGGAGCCAACATGGGTATCCAGATCCCGCTGTTGGTTATTGACCGGAGAGCCATCTCGGTCATGTCTACATGTCTCCCGAACCCGTAGGGTCTACACACTTAAGGTTCGGTGACGCTAGGGTTGTAGAGATATGAATATGCAGTAACCCGAAAGTTGTTCGGAGTCCCGGATGAGATCCCGGACGTCACGAGGAGTTCCGGAATGGTCCGGAGGTAAAGAATTATATATAGGAAGTGCTATTTCGGCCATCGGGACAAGTTTCGGGGTCACCGGTATTGTACCGGGACCACCGGAAGGGTCCCGGGGGTCCACCGGGTGGGGCCACCTATCCCGGAGGGCCCCATGGGCTGAAGTGGGAGGGTAACCAGCCCCTAGTGAGCTGGTGCGCCCCCCTTGGGCCTTCCCCCTGCGCCTAGGGTTGGGAACCCTAGGGTGGGGGGGCGCCCCACTTGCCTTGGGGGGCACTCCACCCCCCTTGGCCGCCGCCCCTTGGGAGATTGGATCTCCAGGTCCGGCGCCCCCCCTAGGGACCGTATATATAGAGGGGGGGAGGGAGGGCAGCCGCACCCCATGCCCCTGGCGCCTCCCTCTCCCCTCCAAGACCTCCTCCTCCTCCGTAGAGAACGACGAAGCCCTGCTGCGGTGACTGCTGCATCCACCACCACGCCGTCGTGCTGCTGGATCTTCATCAACCTCTCCTTCGCCCTTGCTGGATCAAGAAGGAGGAGACGTCACGCTGACCGTACGTGTGTTGAACGCAGAGGTGCCGTCCGTTCGGCGCTAGGATCTCCGGTGATTTGGATCACGTCGAGTACGACTTCCTCATCCCCGTTCTTTGAACGCTTCCGCGCGTGATCTACAAAGGTATGTAGATGCAATCCGATCACTCGTTGCTAGATGAACTCATAGATGGATCTTGGTGAAACCGTAGGAAAATTTTTGTTTTCTACAACGTTCCCCAACAGTGGCATCATGAGCTAGGTCTATGCGTAGTTCTCTTTGCACGAGTAGAACACAATTTGTTGTGGGCGTAGATGTTGTCAACTTTCTTGCCGCTACTAGTGTTATTTTGCTTCAGCGGTATTGTGGTATGAAGCGGCCCGGACCGACCTTACACGTATGCTTACGTGAGACTGGTTCCACCGACTGACATGCACTAGTTGCATAAGGTGGCTAGCGGGTGTCTGTCTCTCCCACTTTAGTTGGAGCGGATTCGATGAAAAGGGTCCTTATGAAGGGTAAATAGAAGTTGACAAATCACGTTGTGGCTTTTACGTAGGTAAGTAAACGTTCTTGCTAGAACCCTTTTGCAGCCACGTAAAACTTGCAACAACAATTAGAGGATGTCTAACTTGTTTTTGCAGCAAGTGCTTTGTGAAGTGATATGGCCAAAGTTGTGATGAATGATGAATGATATATATGTGATGTATGAGATCATGTTCTTGTAATAGGAATCACGACTTGCATGTCGATGAGTATGACAACCGGCAGGAGCCATAAGAGTTGTCTTTATTTTTTGTATGACCTGCGTGTCATTGAGAAACGCCATGTAAATTACTTTACTTTATTGCTAAACGTGTTAGCCATAGTAGTAGAAGTAATAGTTGGCGAGCAACTTCATGGAGACACGATGATGGAGATCATGATGATGGAGATCATGGTGTCATGCCGGTGACAAGATGATCATGGAGCCCCAAGATGGAGATCAAAGGAGCTATGTGATATTGGCCATATCATGTCACCATTATTATTTGATTGCATGTGATGTTTATCATGTTTTTGCATCTTGTTTACTTAGAACGACGGTAGTAAATAAGATGATCCCTCATAATAATTTCAAGAAAGTGTTTTCCCTAACTGTGCACCGTTGCGACAGTTCGTTGATTCGAAGCACCACGTGATGATCGGGTGTGATAGATTCCAACGTTCACATACAACGGGTGTAAGACAGATTTACACATGCAAATACTTAGGTTGACTTGACGAGCCTAGCATGTACAGACATGGCCTCGAAACACAGAAGACCGAAAGGTCGAGCATGAGTCGTATAGAAGATACGATCAACATGAAGATGTTCACCGATGTTGACTAGTCCGTCTCACGTGATGATCGGACACGGCCTAGTTGACTCGGATCATGTTATACTTAGATGACTGGAGGGATGTCTATCTGAGTGGGAGTTCATTATATAATTTGATTAGATGAACTTAATTATCATGAACTTAGTCTAAAATCTTTACAATATGTCTTGTAGATCAAATGGCCCATGTTGTCCTCAACTTCAACGCGTTCCTAGAGAAAACCAAGCTGAAAGACGATGGCAGCAATTATACGGACTGGGTCCGGAACCTGAGGATCATCCTCATAGCTGCCAAGAAAGAATATGTCCTAGAAGCACCGCTAGGTGACGCACCCATCCCACAGAACCAAGACATTATGAACGCTTGGCAGACACGTGCTGATGACTACTCCCTCGTTCAGTGTGGCATGCTTTACAGCTTAGAACCGGGGCTCCAAAAGCGTTTTGAGAGACACGGAGCATATGAGATGTTCGAAGAGCTGAAAATGGTTTTTCAAGCTCATGCCCGGGTCGAGAGATATGAAGTCTCCGACAAGTTCTTCAGCTGTAAGATGGAGGAAAATATTTCTGTCAGTGAGCACATGCTCACTATGTCTGGATTACATAACCGCTTAACTCAGCTAGGAGTTAATCTCCCGGATGACGCGGTCATTGACAGAATCCTTCAGTCGCTTCCACCGAGCTACAAGATCTTTGTGATGAACTTCAATATGCAGGGGATGGAAAAGACCATTCCTGAGGTATTTTCAATGCTGAAATCAGCAGAGGTAGAAGTCAAAAAGGAACATCAAGTGTTGATGGTCAATAAAACCACCAAGTTCAAGAAAGGCAAGGGTAAAAAGAACTTCAAGAAGGACGACAAGGGAGTTGCCGCGCCCGGTAAGCAAGCTGCCGGGAAGAAGCCAAAGAATGGACCCAAGCCCGAGACTAAGTGCTTTTATTGCAAGGGAAGTGGTCACTGGAAGCGGAACTGCCCCAAATACTTAGCGGACAAGAAGGCCGGCAACATAAAAGGTATATGTGATATACATGTAATTGATGTGTACCTTACCAGTATTCGTAGTAGCTCCTGGGTATTTGATA